>NW_023606564.1:0-100001 GCF_013339745.2 Dermacentor silvarum
CGTTTTCACGAGGGCGCTTCCGACGGTCTGGCGTGGAGAGTATGTGTCAGTGTTGCCTGTTCGGTCTGGACTGTGAGCTTGCCTTGCGCTTGCATTGCGGAGTGGTAGCTTTCCTTCGGTGTTTCCGTTTATTTTTGTCACGAATGACTTACGCTCGTAAATAATGACATATATACTCATCAAAAGGCTACAGGCCAGCACTGTGTAGTTTATGGGTGCACAAACAACCAGCGGAAAATAACGATTTTGGGAACTAAGTGTGTCCACAACACAGCACTCCGCGAGACCACTGCCGATGTGATATGTTCACGTTTCGCCGGTTTCCTGCATCACCTGAGGACTTGGCATTCCAGTCTAATGTGAACCAATGCACACATCAGTAAAATAACGCATTTTGGTAAACCTTTTTCGGCACATTTCCCAATAGGTTGCGAGAATTGTCAGCTCTTCGATGCAATATTTTCTCGTATGTAGTGGCAGAGGCTACATTTGTTATTCTTTCAAACACGACTTCATTCCAGTGCCTAATACGGGGGCCACGCGGCGCACTTTTGATCGTGATCGAGGCCGATCTGGGTCAAATTTCTTGGTCGCGATTGGCTTCTTTGCTCAATCTGCGGAAGGGAGCCAATCGCGGTCGAACATTCCGATCCAGATCGTTCTCGATCGCTATCAAAAGTGGCCGTGTGACACCGGTATAAGACAAATTGAAGCACTCTGCGAGAGAACTAGTCGGTAAATACACTTCGCAACTATCAGGAAAAATCGTGTCCTATGGAAGATGTATGCAGACCCTGTGTCTACCAAAACATTGTCTCTGCGTTCACACGCACCCTGCGCGGCCCTGCCCATAAAGTTAATAACTTCAACAGTGTGGTGCTGCATCGAGCTCACCCATCTTTGAGCGTTGTCTGTGCTTGGGCAGCAAGAGAATGCAAAAACGAACGTGTCAACCTCATCAGCGCGGCCTAGCACAAGTGCTAGAGTTCGGGAACCGTAATGCGCTTAACTGTGCATGGCGTAGAAACACGCTAAATGAGCCCGCGCAAGTAACAACGTAAAAAACGGTATTGGCATGGGTACGCGGACAATAGCATCATGCTTGCAAGAATAACAGTAACGAAAAAAAAAATTATTCGCACAGTCGATCAAGTGAAATACTTACGTGCGTGCAGTGACCGCTTCGCTCACCACAAAGCGCTTTTCACCCACGGTCAGTAGTGGTTTACACACATATGCATATGTATTTATTCGACAACTGTTGACACTCGACATTACTTTATTATGAACATTGCACAGAAACTAGAGAAAGAGCAGAGATGGCCCTAACGCTGCAATATTATTGGCTTATTTCGCTTCAGAGATAGCGCACATGAACAATTCCTTCCGTACGCCGTATCTTCAATACAAATTTCGCGCACGATCTACGTTAAGGTTCACCGTGAGCGAAGCTTGTTCCAAATTTAGACATTCGAAAGAAAAGCCATTCCAGGTAAACAAACGTAAAAAAAAAATAGGTAAAACCCGCAGGGGCGTCTGCGCAAGCAGGCGTTTGGTGAGTTGCGCCACCACGTACCCGAGCACTCGAGGGTTGGACCCTCCCGCGTCTAACCGTGCGCGGCCTAGCCGTGTCCGGGGAAAAGAGGATCCTGGGGGTTGAGCCGAAGCCGGGTGCTTGGACCTTCATGGCCCCTCGGCGGAGGCAACACACCTCTTTGGCCTCCGCTTCACGTAGACGGCACCCCCGGACTGACCCACCCGGGGGAAATCGGTAGTTGCCTTTTCCTATTCTCCTCTTCAATCTTCGTCTTTTCCTCTCACTTTCAATCTTTCCTGTCTTCTCCTCTCTTCTATTTACTTCTGATTTTCTGGGCAGCGAGGGTTAACCTTGTGTGCGATAACCAACCTTGGTTATACATATTGGGTTATAGTGGCTGTGTACAGCTGGCGATGGCAAGCTTTATCAATGCACAAGTCTTGTCACGCCCCCTTGTTGGGCTCCGTGGTGGGCGGCTGGCATCGCTGCCGAAATCAATCAACACTTGATGGCTTCATCATTCCCCCGACTCAACGATCGTCCTCTTACAAAAAGAGGGCGCACCGAAGAAAACTTTCAATTTTTGTCAAACGCAAACAATGCTTCCCACGTTTCCACGTCATTCATAGTCTTAACTCTGAAACGACCGCTAGGACAATTTCACCTTTCTGTGTTTCCAAATATCTCACTGACAAACTGGGCCCAGGCTACAAAGTGACCAAAATGGCCAGCGGCGACCTTCTCCTTGAGGTTCGCGACAAGGACCAACATGATAAACTTTCAAATCTAGTGGCATTCGGCAATCTTCAAATCACTGTGACACAGCACCGGTCAATGAACACAAGTAAAGGAGTGATATCTGATGATGATCTACTGAACCTGAGCGAAGAAGAGCTCCTAGAGGGCTGGAAGGAACAGAATGTGATTGAAGTGCGAAGGATAAAGATTAAGCGCGATAATAAAGAAATACCTACTAAGCATTTGATCCTCACCTTTGGGACAAGCGAGCTGCCAGATTCTCTTGAAACAGGATACACAAAGACAAGAGTGAGACCGTACATCCCGAATCCCCGCAGATGTTTTAAGTGCCAAAGATTCGGCCATGGCTCTCAAAGCTGCCGTGGCCGACTGACATGTGCAAAATGCGGCAACAATGAACACACTTCTGATAACTGTGGTAGTGCGCTCCACTGTCCAAACTGCGACGGTGATCATGCGGCATATTCACGATCATGCCCTACGTGGAAGAAAGAGAAAGATATTATTACTATGAAAGTGAAGGAAAACATCTCATTTCAAGAAGCGCGGAAACGTGTTTCCTTTCTGCATACCGCAGGGTATGCTGGTGCAGCGCGAAAGGGGGCAACGCTGCAGCAGACTCCGGCATCGGCCCGGCCCACAAACAGTGTGGCCACGGCTGTGCCACCTGCCCCCCAGGTGACAGCAGCCAACGCTGCTGCGCCGTCTCTGAAGGAGGGCTCATCGACCTCTGGGTTGGTGGCCTCCAAGGCCCTGCTTTTCGAAGCAAGGCCTACCCCGAAACTACCCCGCTCGAGTGAGCGGAAGTCCAGCGGCTCCCAGGAGTCGATGGACACAACTCCAAGCCAGACGGCGCAGCCAGCGCCTCGGGAGCGACGCGATTCTCGCGAACGCTCCAAGACAAATAAACCACGGATTACGGGGCCTGGAAAGGCTTCGTAAGCCAACCTGAATCCTCTTGACACACAGCATATTAACATAAACAATATGGATACACAAATATTACACTGGAATGTGAGAGGTTTTTTGCACAACCTCGACGACATTAAAGAACTTCTACACAAATACAATCCAAAGGTGCTGTGTGTTCAGGAGACACACCTAAAACCAATACAAAGTAACTTCCTCAGGAAATACGCCATTTTCCGAAAAGATCGAGATGACGCACTCGCCTCATCGGGTGGCGTCGCCATTATAGTAAACAAAGATGTTGCTTGTCAGCGGCTGCCTCTCCGAACTCCTCTTGAGGCAGTCGCAGTCCGAGCGGTACTCTTTCAGAAGTTGGTCACTGTAAGTTCCCTTTACATCCCTCCGAATTATCAACTTTCCAGATCAGAGTTTTTAAGCTTTATCGCTGAACTTCCCCAACCATATATAGTTGTTGGAGATCTAAATGCCCATAGCAGCCTGTGGGGTGACTCTCGTTGTGACGCGAGAGGACGCTTAATTGAAAACTTTCTTTTTACCACAGATGCATGCCTGCTAAATAAAAAAGAGCCCACATTTTACAGCGTGGCACACAATACATACTCATCTATAGATTTAAGCATAGCATCAAGTACACTCATGCCATATCTGGAGTGGAACGTCATCAAAAACCCCTATGGGAGTGACCACTTCCCGATCGTCTTAACATTAACAAAAAGGGAGGAAAACTATCCTCATGTTCCCCAGTGGAAGATTGACTCTGCCGACTGGAAGCAATACAGAGAGCTCACCCGCCTAGCATGGGATGACATCCGTACACTTAACATTGACGACGCAGTGGCATATTTGACAGCATTTATTGTGAATATAGCGTCCATGTGCATCCCAGAAACACAAAGAAAGCATTCCAAACGACGTGTTCCCTGGTGGAATGATGACTGTAGGGAAGCACGAAAAAAACAAAATAAGGCTTGGGGCCGCCTTCGTGACTCTCCAACTGCAGAAAATCTTATAAACTTCAAGAAAACAAAGAGTGAGGGTAGAAGAACGCGCCGCTGTGCCAAAAGGGAAAGCTGGCAAAAATACATATCGGGCATAAATTCTTACACAGACGGAAAGAAAGCCTGGAACCGAGTTAACAAATTAAACGGGCGGCAGACTCATCCTCTGTCATTAGTAAACAATCAGGGAAACACTCTTGAAGACCAGGCTGATTTTCTAGGTGCCCACTTCGAGTACATTTCCAGCTCGGCCCATTACACAGATAAATTTCTACGGTATCAGCGGCAAGCAGAGCGATTGCCCCTGGATCGGAAAATAACAAAGAATGAACCTTACAACCGTCCATTTAACATGGCGGAATTTCAGGCGTCACTGAGTTGCTGTAATAAGACAGCGCCAGGAAGAGACAGAATAGCTTATTACATGATCAAACACTTACACCCTGAAACTCACAAAACACTTCTGTCGCTTTTTAACTCCATATTCTGTGGTGGGTATATCCCGGCTGCCTGGAAAGAGGCAATAATTATCCCTATTCTCAAAGAGGGCAAGGACCCGACTTCGGCTAGCAGTTACAGGCCTATAGCCCTAACAAGTTGCCTGTGCAAACTTTTTGAGAAAATGACTAACCGGCGCCTGATCCATTTTCTTGAAAGTAACAAAATACTAGATCCCTTACAGTGCGGTTTCAGGGAAGGTAGATCCACAACAGACCACCTTGTCCGCATCGAGACAAATATTCGGGATGCCTTCGTGCATAAACAGTTTTTCTTGTCGGTTTTCTTAGACATGGAGAAAGCATATGACACCACATGGCGTTTTGGTATCCTTCGCGATTTGGCAGAAATGGGCGTCCGAGGCAACTTGCTGAACGTGATTCAAAGTTATCTGTCGAACCGCACATTCCGTGTTCGAGTTGGTAACGTCTTATCTCGTCAATTTACCCAAGAGACTGGTGTACCACAAGGAGGTGTGCTGAGTTGCACTCTATTTGTTGTAAAAATGAATTCTCTCCACAGTGTCATACCACGCACAATGTTTTATTCTGTGTACGTGGATGATGTGCAAATCGGTTACAAATCTTGTAATCTTGCTATCTGCGAGCGACAGGTGCAGCTTGGCCTCAACAAGATTTCCAAGTGGGCGGACCAGAATGGATTTAGACTAAACCCACAAAAAAGCACGTGCGTCATCTTTTCGAACAAAAGAGGTATGCAACCAGACCCCGTTATTGACCTTAATGGAGAACGGCTATCTGTGAGTCAGGAATATAAATTTCTAGGCCTCATCTTAGACTCTAAGTTAACTTTTGTCCCGCACCTGAAGTACCTGAAAACAAAATGCCTGAAGGCTATGAATCTGCTGAAGCTCTTGTCACGCACATCATGGGGAAGCGACAGGAGATGCCTCCTTAGCTTATACAAAAGTCTTGTACGCTCACGCCTTGACTACGGAGCCATAGTTTATAACTCTGCAACACCTAGTGCTTTAAAGATGTTAGACCCCGTTCACCATCTGGGTATTCGGCTTGCTACAGGCGCCTTCAGGACTAGCCCTGTAGAAAGCCTGTATGTGGAGCCGGATGAATGGTCCCTGCATCTCCAAAGAGCGTATTTAAGTCTAACTTACTCCCTGAAAGTAAAGGCAGATGTACAACAGCCATGTCATTCCACTATAAGCGACATATCGGCTGCCAGGTTGTATCAAAACCGACCGTCCGTGAGGACTCCTTTCCCCCTGCGCCTAGAAGCCTTGGCTGAAGAAACAGGCATACTACTTAAAGAGAATGTCTTAACTGCTCCCAGTCGACTTCCACCACCTTGGGAATGGCAGACTATTGAGTGCGATGTCTCTTTCATAGAAATCTCCAAGCACGCACCTGAGACTCATATACGTTCACACTTCCTCGAGCTTCAGGCGAAGTACTCGTGTGCAGAATTCTACACAGACGCTTCCAAATCTCCTGCTGGTGTTGCTTACGCAGCTCTGGGACCATCTTTTTACACATCTGGTGCACTAAATCCGCATACAAGTATTTTTACAGCGGAAGCATACGCTATCCTCTCGGCAATTAAACACATAAAGCTAATGAATGTTACCAAAGCAATTGTGTTCACAGACTCATTGAGCGTCGTTAAAGCTATAATGAGTCTACGAAAACACAAGAATTCAGTTTTTAATGAACTCTACAGCTGGTTATGCTCAGCTTACATGGGCAACCAAGTGGTCATAGTGTGCTGGGTACCTGGCCATAGAGGCATAAAAGGCAATGTAGCTGCAGACGAAAGTGCCACGTCAGTAGTTTTTAAACATACAGATAAAAACATAGCTATCCCTTACATAGACCTGAAGCCTTTCTTGCGCCATCAGTTGCGGAGATTTTGGCAAAGGCAGTGGGACAGCGAAGTTTCAAACAAGCTACATATGATCAAACCCAGAATAGGGAAATGGATGACAGAGAAAACGGCAAGACACAAAGAAGTGCTTCTCTGCAGGTTAAGAATAGGTCATACCTATGGCACACACTCCTACCTCCTTTCTGGAAGTGATCCTCCAAAATGTGATAGGTGTGGAGACATTCTTACAGTTCTCCATGTTCTTGTAGAGTGCCCTGAAATAGAAGCCCAGCGTAAAAAGTACTTTTATCTCGCCTATCGTAAGCAAATCCCTCTTCACCCAGCATTCTTTCTTAACCATGAGCCGCTTTTTGATTTTAGTACAGTCTTAAAATTTTTAGCAGACGTAAACACTTTACAAATCATCTGGCCAGGGTATCTGTAGCGCAGCCTCGTCTTGGAGGCTGCAGCTGCAGTGCAAAAAGGTTGTACAGCACGTGCCTCTCAGCCCTTGATTTCAAGGAACTCCTTGAGGCACTAGTGCTATTGTATACGTCTTAGTATATCATCAATCCGTATCGGAATTTTTATAGTCATCACTTGAATCACTCGTCATTGTCATTATTTTAATACCAATATATTTTACGCAATTTACAGCGACTTGATTTTTAGGCCTTTTTACAGCCACGTTATACCAACCATCTATAACTCATATGCCACTCTATTTATAGTAAATTGGAAAACCATCACCATTTGTCATGGCGCTCTTTGGCCATATCTGGCCCTTGCGCCAATAAAAGCCATATATTATTATTAAAAAATAGGTAAACAAATATCTCTCTATAACAAGTCCTGTTATAATCCCTATTGGGATTGACAGTATGTATAAATAAATAACTACTAAATACTAAAAATAAAAATCTAGCACCTGGGTTGTATCAGTTGCGCTGGCATCTGTGATCACTGTCGCGCGTCGGTTCGCTGCAGGTACCGCGCTGCTCGATTGCCACGCTTATGTTTTGACATTTGGTTATAAGCACACTGCACCGCACCAGATCCAACAAATTTTCTATGATTGAGCTGTTCAGTTGCGTCGGAAGCGTATGGAGTAACCACCGCATATCTACCAACCACTGACACGCGTCGTCGAGCCGCCGGCGCCTGGTTGTAAGCATTGCCTGACAGCTACGTACGCGCCTACTTTCGCTGAATAAGGCAACCCTCAACCGCGAAACGTAATGGTAATTAGATTCAATCGACGATACGGTCACATGTGCCCAGCAATAACAATGAAATATACCGCTGATTAGCATGCCAGGTCTCGACGAAGCAGACGCGGCTGCCGCTGCTACCGACGACGAAACACCCCATCCACTGGCTGGGCTTGCTGTTACCATGGCACACTACACTGAGCGCTCACACGAACACGTGAAACATGTAACAAGCGGCACAAGACAAGCGAAGCGCAAGAAAACAATCGAAATAATGCGCGGCGAAGATCACAGAACCGAAGTGCGGCCGGCGTGCTCTCGCATAGCGCACAGTCCAAAATGGCGGCATGACATGTTCTGACGCTAGACGTCGGCCAATGGCGCTGCTCAAACGTCGGTTTGTGAAAAGGTCTATAGGGACACGAAATTCAAACTCCGCCGACGTTATCGCCGAGAGCGCCAAGATTAGGGCGCCAAGTTCTCGCGGCGGTTGCGTAGAGATTACGTAGTCATTACGTTGTTTGCGTCGTCAGGGCAACAGTAACAACAGCCGCTCGCTTCTCGCCCTCTCTCCCTGCTACTCCACGCGCCGTTTTTTTTTTTCTTTGTTATTTCTCTTTCTCTTCCATGCGGCGTGCCGGGTTTTTTTTTTTTTTTTTTGTTCTTTGCGCGCTTGCTTTTTCTTCCACGCCGCACGCCGTTTTCCTTTTTTGCTTGCGGGAGACGCCTTTTGTTTTTTTTTTGTTTTTTGCTCGCGCGCGCGCGCGCGGGCGTGCTTTGCTTGGTCGCGCATTCGCGCTTGCCTATTCGCTCGTGGTGCGCAGTGCGTTTGAATGCACGCAGCCAGCACGTGCCATATCATAAAGGATGAATTCCACTCACATTTCTCTGACCTCGTTTTATTGCTCCGTTTACGAAACTCAAGATTCGAGCTTTGTGTTAGTGTTTCGCGCCACTGAGGATGCGTCGTGCGCTAACCTCTTGCGAACGCTAACTTAGCATACACTATTCTAAAACTCCCTAATGTTTACATTTGGTAGTAAATACGCATGAGGCTGACAGTGCAAAACGCACTTGCGGAACAAGCTTTCTGACACAGAAACGTGGCGGCGTTTTCGCAAGAATCTCTAGCATATGTATCGGCCTGTAGTGCTTTATAAGACCATGCTGACAGCACAATAAATTTGCTTTTTTCCAGGACGCAACAGTAAGTTCAATGCGGACCTCCTGAAAGACGTGGATGCCAACGGTGATCTTTTTGAGGCGTGGTGTAGGGCTGGTGAAAGAGAAGAAGATGCTTTTTGTGTCGTGTGTTGCCAGACAATCAACTGTGCGTTTCATGGTGTGACTGCAGTGAAGCGCCACTCGCAAAGCAAAAAGCACTTGGAGCGTACGAAGCAGCTACGTGGTCCTGATGGGAAACTTATGCGACCAGCAGCAGTTCAAGCCGTCCTGAATTTTTCAGCTGCGTCCACCATTGCGTCGTATAATGATCGTGTCACAGCCAGTGAAGCACTGTTCGTCCTGGCTGTCACACTTAAGGGGATTCCTTATAGCTGGGGAGACACGGCTACACCTCTCTACCGAGCAATGTTTCCAGATTCGAAGGCGGCAAAAAAAAAGGCTTTTCGTGTAGCAGAAAAAAAGTGTCGTATGTCGTGTCAGATGGCCTTGGACCCTACTTTAAGAGCCTTGTGCTTAAAGAAGTCAACCGACCGAGTGTTTTCTACAGCATCTCTATAGATAAGACACCTCTTCCGGAACAGCGCTGTCAGCAAATGGACATCATTATGCGATACTTTTCCGATGCCCAGAAAATGGTGGTTGTGGAACACCTGCAGTCCTTTCGGTTAAATAAGGCAACTGCGAACGACCTTCTAAGATGTGTAAATGAGGCTATTGAGAGTGTTCCCAGTGCTGGCTTCTTTGCATTTTTTAGTGATGGACCAAACGTAATGAAGTCACTAAAAATAAACTTATCCAGCAGCACGGTCCCCTGATAGATATTGGGGAGTGTTCCCTACATAATGTGCACAACGCCTTCTCACGTGCCTTGGATTCATTCGGCAGTGAGGTCGAAACTGTCGTAAATGATGTGTATTATTACTTCAAACACTCTGCTGCACAGTGTGGCCTGCTGAAGGAGCAACAACAGGTGCTTGGATTGCCTGAAGCCATATTCCTACGGCATGTAAATTGCCGCTGGCTGTCACTCGTGCCAGCAGTAGACAGACTGCTTGAACAGATTGATGCCCTGAAGAGTGTCCTTTCCGCCAATACTCCAGTACGTGCTGGAGGCAACATTGCCAAAAGGCTAAGGAGCAGTCTGAATGATAAAACCCTTTGTGCCAAAGCTCTGTTTGTGAAAAATGCTGGTGAACTTCTTACAAGGTTCCTAAAACTGTTTCAGGGAACCGAACCCCTGCTTCACATTCTTTATGATGAAATGGTGATGCTGCTAAAAAAATCTTGGGAAGGTTTTTAAGGACCGAAGTGTTTCAGGCAAAGTCAGGCAGTCAGCTTGCATCCATTGACGTTGAGTCCTCTCGGAACTGGAAACATGTAGAGGTAGGAGCAGACACCGAAGAAGCTATTAAGACCTGGACTGCTGCAGAGAAAGCTGCGTTCCGGCTAGGAGCAAGGTCGTTCTACATTACATGTTCGAAGTACTTGATGGCAAAACTTCCTCTTGAGAATCAGATGCTCCAACATGTCAGGTGCCTTCATTCGAGCAATCATAGTGCGGAATCTTCAAGAGACTCCTTCAGATATCTTGCAAAGTGTGCACCCAAGGTGGTTCAACCCGCTGAAGTTTCATCTCTTCTTGATGAATTGACGGTACTAAACTTGAACCAGTACATGCAGGTTCTGACATGCCACTGGACAAATACTGGCATCAAGTTTTCATCATGAAAAATGGTCAGGGTGGGCCAAAATATCCGCTATTGTCCAAGCTAGTCAAGGCACTTCTATCACTTCCACATGGCAATGGCGATGTTGAGCGTGGATTTAGTGAAAACTCAAGAGTCCTGCACGACAGGTCAAAGCTTTGTCTCTCAAGCGTAAATGGCATACGTCACATAATGTCATATTCAAAGAGGTTTGACAGTGACCCGTGCTCATTTCCAGTCAATTCCGATGTCATCAAGGCTGTCAAGGGGGCATCAAGACGGTATGCGGAGCGCCTTGCAGCTGAAGAGCGACCATCAAAGCGTATGCGTATAGATGCAGAGTAAAGTTCACCGAATTTGGAACTTACCAATGACCAAGCCAAAAAGGAAGTGGCTGAGGCAGAACGGATGATTAAAAATGCTGACTTGTTGATTCAGCGGGGCGTGAAGTTGAAGAACTTCTCTGACATCGAGTGGGCGAGCAGTGCTTGCTCAAGCACGAAAAAAGATGGCCGAGTGTATGCCACACTTGCATGCAGAGAAAAAAGGGAAGAAAGCTTAGTGTGTTTCATGCAAGTGACATTCATGTATTGTGTACCTGCGTCTTTGTGCCAACCAGTCTTCGTATATTTGTGATCCTAGGCTTTGTTTAAAGCTTGCGTTAGTTGCGCCGTCATTGAACTCATGCGCACACTGTATTTAATACTTCATTTTATTGTATAATAAAAGCATTAAAACGCCATCTGACGTGTTTTTTTTTTTTCGTTTTCGCAACCTGCTACGAAACTGAGGGCAGCTGCTACAAATCATCATTTTTCCTGCTACAAAACCTGATACAAAACACTTTTGGCCATTCCCATCACTGCGAAGAGGTTTGAGGTTGTAGCATTCTTTGGGGCGGATTATGGTAATGTCGAATAAACAACAGTACATCCTCTCACCAGTTTTATGGATTTTAATTTCCAGCATAAAATACGTACAATGTGTGAGTTGGGTATATATGAAGCTGTGGGTGTATCAAATTAAATATAGATTTAATCTCCCCCATCATGCAGGTTCTGGTGTGACATCTTGCAGCACACATTTTTCACCATCACAAGAGAGAAATGGTGTTGTTGGTGAGTCAGTAATTACTGTGTGATGGCAATCACCATGTTGCACTTGGTACGATGCAAAGCCCATTGATGTTCAATGTTCTTTTTTTCATGAACTCTTTGGAAGCTGGCTCTGCTGACAGCTTGCCACCGCGCTCAGAGCAAGGTGATTTTCATCCATAAAGCAAACACATAGGGGCTTTTTGTCCTTGCCTTTTTTTTCTTCTCGTGCTTTCGTGTCTAACAGTAATGTTATGCGCAGGCACAGAGGCATCTTTGGCACCGAGTGGCCTTGAGCTCCTGCTCGCAGCTGTGGACTGCATTGATGGTGAGGATCTCTGGTAACTTCAGAAGAGCGAATCCAGGAATATGAGATTCTTGACAACACGAAAGAAAATGAATAACAATAGATCGGGGCCTCATTTCATTTCGACAAGAATACTGGTCTTCGTCCGGCCCAGAGAAATACAAAGTCTGCTTAACAAAACAGTTGGTGATGCATTATTCTTTCTTAATACGGTTATTCAGCACTATTTTTTTATGGCGAAGATATAATGTGTCCGCGTCATAAAAAGTAGCGCTGAATTTTTTTAAAAAACACGACCCGTTGTCGAAACCTTGGCTAGTAAACTGAGGCTATCCATCAATCCTTGTTCATTATGTTTTGTGTTCTCCCTGGTGACTTACATTTTTATTTCCTCGCATGACTGTTTCTCTGTCATGATGCAGGCACTGTGCCCTCTTGCGCAACAAAGTCTCCATTCCAGGAGGACACACATAATGTTACCTGTGAGTGTTTGCCGGGTGCCATTCATTTATGCGTCGCATTGCTACAGTACACAGCAATTCTATGGTATGGTGTGTTTTTTGTCTGTAGGCTGCTCGGATGTAGACTCTACTAGCCCTTAGCTGCAGAGATCACAGCAGGGTAAGGACTTTGTGCTACAAAATGCTTTCTTCGGGGGGTTTATAGTTTTGGTATTTCCTCTGCCTCTTCTCATTATTAACATTTACATTATGCCCAGATATACCACCTCCTTTTACATCTGCTACCCACGAGCTCCTTCCTGAATCTACAGCTCAAGTTGACGGTGAGGATTTCTTTCTGTTAATTCTCATTGCACCTGCCTATGGCATGCATTTGCATGTTATTCAATTACGCCATCAAACTGCACAGCAAATTTATCTCGCGCCTCTAATGTAAGAGGTATTGGGAATAGTAAATCTCTGCTATTATGATGTACAAGTAGCTTTTAGCTAGCACAAGCCACATCAGTCAGATTTCACATGATATACCTGCCTGCGTAAGTCGCTTTCACTCTCATTAAATCCACACGTGCCAAGGCTCAACGGTTGTGTCGGTAGTGCGTTACATTGTTCACCTTAGGCTGACTCGCGTTTGAAACAGCAGCTGAGTACGAGCCAATTTCATATATGCACAAGTGCAGCTATTAAAGCCGTTGTGGTGACTGTGGCATTGTGCTACTAAGCCAAAGAACGTGGGATCGAATTCTGGCCGCAGCAGCCGCATTTTGAGGGGGTCAACTGCAAAAACACATGGGCTACCATGCATAGGGTGCACATTAAAGAACCGCAGGTGGTGAAAATTAATCCGGAGTTCCTCACTACGATGTGCCTCGTAATCAAGTTGTGGTTTTGCACGTAAAACCCCAGAATGTAATTTTTGAATTAAGCCTCAAGGTTAACTGCGAAGAAGCTTTCAGTTTGTGTCAAGGATTTGCGAGTCCATAAAGCAAAAGGTCAGTGGGGGATAGTATACTTCATGCAACTGAAAATGGTTATTGCGCAGGTAATCTGTCATGCCACCTTCTACAGCGTGTTTTCTTGCTGCATTTTTCACTCAGACTGCTCAGCAGCCTCCTTGCCCAGCCATACATCTACAGTATGCCCAGCCTTACAACTTCCGCATACATCTGCTAGTCCCAAGCTGTTTCCTGGATTCGCATCCCAATTTGACGGTGATGATTTCTTGCGGTTAATTCTCATTACACTTGCATATGGCATGCATTTTCATGTTATTCAATTCAGTCCGCACAGCAAATTTTACTTGTGCCTCTAATGCAAGAGGTATTGTCAATAGTAAATTTCGGGTATTATAGCTTACAACTGGCTTGTAGCTAGCACAAGCTACATCAGTCATTTCTCACATGATATATGCCTGCTTACGTAAGTGGCTTTCGCTCTTCACAATCCTCGCCTGTAAATGTGTCAGGGCAGGCACGTAGCCAGGATTTTTTTTCGGGGGGGGATGCCTAATTGATCGAAAGAAACTCTTTCCGCGGCAAAAAAAGGAAAAAAGTTACGCGGAAATATAGAAGGTGCTTAATTATTAGAAAAGAACGCGAACAAAGTGGAATGCAGCACAAGAAGCGAGTTAATCCGAGATGGAAAGGAAGTTTTTGACACTGGAATAAAGCTAGTGCCTGTGCACCAGGAATAATACTTTCCAACCAAATAATCTCCACCTAGAAGTGCCATACAGTCAATAACAAAAAGAGTAGTGACAAAAAAAAAGAATGCAAAGGAATCAGGCGCCCACTTAGATGTGCGGCAAATAAAAAAAAATTGTCGGACGCTTTCTCTACCCAAGTTCTCACTCTCTGTCTCAACAACAGGCCTGCGAGAAAAACGTGAGCCATTTTATGACAGCAATTCTTAACCAAAAAACGCATATTTGGGACAACAAAGAACCAAAACACGCATATGCTTTCATGACACAAAAGATGCTGAATGCAAACATTCGTTGTGCTGTGCTTTTGGAATTAAAGTGCTTTCCGAATAAAGGTTCTTGGGTAGCTGTTCTTGGCGAGTTCCTTGACTATCGTTTGTTTTTTATTGTTTAAATCCACACGCCGCTACTTGTACTTGGGCCTCTATTCTCTTGCGTTAATGGCCGACTGGACGAATTTCGGGGGTGGAGGGGGGCGGGCTGAGCCCTCCCCTGCCTATGTGCCTGCGTAAGGGGTTGGGTCAGAGGAGCATTACACACACTGGTTGCCTTAGGCTGACCTAGGTTTGAGTCAGCAGCTGAGTATCAGCCAATGTCATATGTGCACAAGTACAGCTAATAAAGCCTCAAAGTTAACTGCAGAGCAACTTTCAGTTGGTCTCAACGATTGAGGTCCTTATAACGGAAAAGGTCAGCGGAGAATACATTTCTTCTGGCAACTGCAGATGTTTATTCTCGCACAGCCTTCTATACCTTATTTTCTTGGTGTGTTTCTCACTCAGAATACTCAGCTGCCTCATTACCCAGCCACACATGTGCAATATGTCCAGGCCTCCAAACCCCTCCTATATCTGCTAGCCACAAGCTTCTGCCTGGATCTGTAGTCCAAGTTGATGGTGAGGTTTTCTTTTGAATTCAAAGCAGATTTTCAAAGTTGAATATGAACACTTTCTATTGCTTAACAAATAAGACATGACGTGACTGCTCTTGCCTTATGATTCAATTTTTGACTTTGTTTCAACTAGGGAGCTCATCAGCCGAGGTCCTTTCGACAACAAACGTGGCTGCTCTGCACAAGAGAATTGCAGAACTGGAGGATAAGCTGCAAAGCCACAAACGAAGACTGTCTGTTTGTCAGCGGCAGAAAAATGCTGCAGTACAAGAGAAGAACCTCCTCAAGAGACGGGTTGATCAGTTTTTAGGAACTGACCAGCTGCAATGCATGGAGAGGCCTACGATGCGTGGCACGCCATGGTCAACGGCTACTATAGAGAAGGGGCTGAAGATCAGGCTCACATGCGGACGTAGGGGTTACAACATCGTTCAAGAGATTGGGACGCCACTGCCATCGGAACGAACGCTTCAGAGGCACCTAGAAAACTTCAAGTTTTCATCTGGCATACTTCATGAAATCCTACCGTCTCTTTCCATCAAAGTGAGTATGCTTAGCATAGCAGGTGTTTTTTTTTTCCTTGCTGACCTTACCTACTTCAGCAATAAGGCTCTGAGGTGGTATAAAAACTAACTACAAGCACTGTTAAGTCTTTTGGGGAAACAGGGAATACATTCAGTGGCTGCTGTTTCCTCTGGCTACTGCTTTCAGTTACTGAGTTTTTTTACGTTTATTTTTTTAATGCTGGTATTATCATGTGACATACCAAGTTTACATGCTATCTTCTATTTATCAGGTGAACCTCATGGAGGACTACGAGCGGCACGCCGTCCTGTTATTGGATGAAATGCAACTTGCATCGGGGCTCGCCTATGACCAAGGAACTGGAGGAGTGATTGGGAAACCAACCATTCCCTTATCAGATGGGACCCTCCCAAGGATGCAATGGCTACACAGGGTCTGGTTTTATGCTCGCTGGAGTGACCACCCGCTGGAAACAAACAGTGGCATACCATTTTACATCAAATTCCTTTTGCAGTGCTACTGTGAAAGCTGTAGTTATTGACATTATCAAAAATGTGAGGACATTGGAATAAAAATAGATACAGTAGTCTGCGACATGGGTGGTGGCAATCAAGCACTTTGGAAAGAATTTGGGATTGTTGTTGGAAGATAGTGCCACAACAAAGTGTCTTGTTGCCATCCATGCGATAACAGTCGGCAGCTTTATTTTATGGCAGACGTGGCCCATTTGTTCAAGAATCTTCGTAATCACCTTACCCGAGGACAGTCAATATTTTTGCCTGAAGATCTAGTCGGGAAACTTGGCTTATCATCTAATGAAGTAAGCCTTGTCCATGTGAAAAAGCTTCTCGAACTCGACTCTAAACTTGAGCTCAACATTGCGCCTCAGCTTAAACCTTCTTGCCTTGACCCCGGTCATTATGAAAAAATGAAAGTTGGACTGGCATTCTCGCTGTTTAATCATGACGCAGCAGCTGCATTATGCCTTCTAGTTCAAAAAGAGGCCCTGTCAGAAGATGCCTTGACTACAGCTTGGTTTTTCGAAACCGTTTTTAAATGGTTTAAGATAATGACATCAAGAACAACCAAGCTGGCTATCAGCAAATTTGATGACGCAAAGTATGTTGAGACGATTTCTTTCATGAAGGATGTCATGAGCTTGTTCTCAAAAATTAAGATAGGTGTCGGAAAACAGTTCTGGAAGCCCGTCCAAACTGGCGTTATTTTAGTAACTACAGTTGCCCTTGAGCTCCAGGATTATTATCTTAATAAGAAAGGTTATGTTTGCGTTTTGCTAAGTCGGTTTGGGCAAGATGCGCTAGAAAACCTGTTTTCAACCCTCCGGTCTAAAAATCCAGTCCCCAGGACACTCGAGTTTCGCTGTGCGATTAGTGCAGCAACAATGGCGCAGTTCTTCAGGCCAAGCAAATCTGGTAGCTATGACCATGACACTGGGTACTCGCTAATAGGTCTGAGCAGCCTGCCAGCAAGACAAAAGCAGAATGTCGACCCTACGAACATTGCTTTTCCTGATGACGTTCTTGCATTAAGTTCTCTTGAGCAAGAGTCTTTTGAGTACCTTGCTGGTTATGCTGTAAATAATGTCCAGAAAAATATGTCTACTTGTTATGAATGTCGCAAAGCTGTAACATGCAAAGATGCCAACACACTTACTCAGCTTAAATCTTATACAGAGAAGATACGGCTTGCTTTGCCTTCACCAGCTCTTGTTCAGTTTTTGGAAAGTGCTGAAAATCTTTTCCGCGTGAACAGTGCACAACTTGTGCAGAATGAGCTAACACTTTCCCAGCTTGAGGAATGTGTGCTGCAAAATGTTACACATGTGAATTGTTTTTCAGATTGTCACAACATTGCGAACAAACTGCTCAAAGTGTACTTGAAAACGAGGCTTCAAATATATTTGCGCAAGGAGAACCAGCGCTTGGCGGAGATCAAGTGCACTGTGAAATGTGGCAGTAGGAGTATTGGTAAACAGGTAGCAACCAGTAATGTAAAATAACGTCAAGCTGGAAGCTTAAAGCGATATGTAGAGAAAATTAATTTCTCCTGTATTGGAAAACTGCCCTTCTATTATACAAAAAACACAACTCCTACCACCAGGAGACGCTTGATAAACCAGAAAAGAAAAGACTGGTTGCAACGCTGCCTTGAAGTTCCTGCTCCAGCTCGCCATGACGTGGATTTTTAAGGCACCTGTTAGTTCTTTATCGGCTTAGTTCTTTATTGGTTCCAATGAACTACATTGTGTTCTAAAGCAGCCATGCACTGAGAGTTCCGGGGACATTTACTGAGTTGGTGTCGCCCGAATCCAAACATATACTTTGAAATGCATGATGTCACACTGATGTAACAGGTCAAAACTTCAGATGTAGTACTTTGACCTTCATTTTCTCTCCTAATAATCAACCTATTATCATAAAATGAATGGCTGCAAAGTTGTGAAATAATATAATATACTCTAAAGTTGTGAAATAATATAATAGTCTAAAGTGGTTTAGTTTTTAAATCTTTAGTGTTCCTTTAACACAACCAGAAAATATTTTCGCGCCTTTTGTAATTTCTATACGAGCATTGCTCGACCCCAACAGCAATGACCTTGATGGCCCAAGTAAATGTTTTCTCTCCCTCTTTCTTTCTCTTTGTGTCTGTTGCAGAGTAGAGTGCAACAGCTCACGTCTACTCTGCCAACAAACGCGCTCGTCTCGCCCGCACGGTCTCTTATCTCCCCACGGCTCTGACCTTTATGCGCCGTTCATTCGCCGCTCAGTTTCCGTTGAAGCGATAGACCGTACGTACCTTCGCCCGCTGCGCGGCCGAAGGTATGTTGCGCTGCCAGCGTTTTGACAGTCGTTGGCTGCACTCATTCAGCGTGATCTATTCATGTTTGTTTGTGCGCGCTCACACCACGCTTGTTCATTCAGTTAGTAATAGTCGGGCCACATTTTCCAACGCACGCTACACATGCAATGCTGCCCGGATCGGCAGTGCAGCGCTACAGGTGTGTCCCTTCGCACGCGCTGCCCACGGGAAGCGCTTCTTATCAACACCACCGTTTCACACGCGCCTTCTCGTGGTCATCGAGTCTCTCTTCATGTCGGTCTACTTACGCCGCAGCACACCTGCTTACTTAATCAGCTCGTGTTTACTACAATTCATCTTGCTACCAAAGCCGCTCACCTTACTTCCTTTGACATTGCTGTGTTGCTATCGCATTCATTGCATCGCCCGTAGGGCGAAACTGTGACATTTTTTTCTCTGTTCTTGTTTTCACGACTTTCACTAGCATGCTGAATGCAATATCTGGTCATTCTGTGTATCATAGTGTCATACTGTGTTGAACACTTGTGATTGTCACATGTTTCTTCAAATAGCCAGAGGCAAGTACCAAGTCTGACCTGTGGGATGAATGTCTGCAGCTTCGGCCTGTTACTTCCTGTGAACTGTGCTGCATGCTTGCATTTGGGGCTGTTTAATGTACCACAGGTGAATGAGCTGACCTACATTGCTTTTCAGAAATATGGAAACAAAATGTAAAGGCCCGCACTATCCTCAATACAACACAACTGTTCCGCTGTGATATAAAGAATAGTTGCAAAGTCAATAGAGCTTGTGGACGCGAGATCGCGGGCAACATAGCACATGTTCCATATGCCATCAATGCAAAGTGACAAAGCAACCAAGTCAACTGTGATGTTCTGTTTAGTACCAGACGTTTCTGGCATTCTTGTGGTTTCTTTGGTTATATTGTTCACCTAGTCTGCCAAAGTCATGTGTATGTAAGTTTACTAATTAAGTTTTTATTAACGTCTCGCATTTTTGTTGTGCCATATACACAAAATAAAAATATTAACAATGTGGCTTGTTGTGTACTTGCTGTTCCGTGTCCCTTCTCTGAGGAGAAACGGCACAGTTAACTTTCATTGCTCTATTCTTAACCACTGCATCACCAAAAACCTTCTTAAAAATTATTGCGGCAGGAGGAGGACGGGTGCAATAGCCATTGTAAACGACTAGTGCACCCATGTTGGCCCCTAGTACGTATCAACACTTGGCATAGCTTAGGTGCACAAGGTATGTGCTCCTTGCAAAAGCTCATGGAACATTTGCTGGTTCTACCTGTTGCTCTGATTTTTTAATTACTGAAATATTTCCTCCCCTAATTGCTTCATTCGAAACTTGGTCCTTGAACAAATTCTTCTTCTTTCTGGGGTTTTACGTGCCAAAACCAGTTCTGATTATGAGGCACGCCGTAGTGGAGGGCTCCGGATTAATTTTGACCACCTGGGGTTCTTTAGCGTGCACTACAACGCAAGCACACGGGCGTTTTCGCATTTCGCCTCCATCGAAATGCGGCCGCCGGGGCCGGGATTCGATCCCGCGACCTCGTGCTCAGCAGCGCAACGCCTTAGCTGACTGAGCCACCCCGGCGGGTGGTCCTTGAACAAATAAACGTTGTGCGAGAACGTAACGGGCTTTTCGAACAAAACGCGCAAACGTACAGCATTGCTTGTACAGGGTGTCTACCAAGTTGACATTTTCAGATTCCCTGAGTTTTCCAGGTTTTCCCTGAGTGATTTTGCTAAATTCCCTGAGTGAAACGGAACTTTCTTTTACATCAAGATGGGCTGACACCATGTTGTCTGATGCTGTCACTCTTTAGTAAGCATGTTAAAAAAATGCGAAGCATCAATTGCGATAGCAAATTAGTAGAGAGCTATACGGAGTAAGGATAGTAGTTTTATCGATCAGCTGTATAAACTTAGACATGCAGCAGCACCAGCAATGCGCCGAACTGTTGTCGACGCCGTCGGCGTTTTGCCGGCGTTTGCACCGAACGCGCACGGCGCTGGTGACTGTTGCCTGTGCCTCTGGGGGCGGCTCGGAAGTTTTCGACGAGATCAGAACGGGACACTCGTCGAGCAGCGTCCGAAGTCTTTACCACCTTCTCACCTCACATTTTTATATAAATACGCATTTGGTGGCGCAGCTAAACGTCGCCTCCCCTCCCTCCCTCCATTACCGCAACTTTCGTTCCCTTTCAATTAAATTACAGCTAATTTAGGGACGGGCGAATAGTGGATTTGAGGTTCGAAGCGAGTAGTGATTTCGTCAAATAATTTCGAATCGAATAGTTTGAGCAGTACCCAATGGGCCATGAATGTCCGTTGGACGTCCCGTCTAAATCCGAACGTCCACGTGCGAAACCCAACGTCCGTAGGACAGCCAGCGGATGTTTGTTTTCGGCTATTTCCGAACGTCCGTTTGATCCTTTTCTCGGCCGTCCCAGGGATGTCCTCACTGGATTCATAGCGGATGTTTTCAACCCGGATAACCCAGGGACCGCCAAGGGACGTCGCCTCTGTCCCACCCGAGTGCGTCGTTTTAACGCATGCATGTTTGAAAACATATATCTGTATGGCCTTAAAGGTCTACGTTTTCGAACCGGACTGCATTTTGTCGTCTAACTTGGCGCAGCTTGCCATCAGATCTTTTGACCATGCATGACCGAAGGCTGGAACATAAATAATGAGTTGACCAACCGTGTACCATTAGCGCTATTTTTACTGCTTTATTAACCCTTATTTTTGTCAGATTAGCACCGAAGTTGACGCGCAGGTAGCGCTCTGTTGAACTCTAAGCACAGTTGGGTAAAAGAGAGTTTTATAATACCAGAAAGATGAAGTCAGACTCAGTGAAGTGCCTCTAGCCTGGTAGTATTCCACACTTTAAGAGGGATTTGGTTTCGACGTTACCCAGCCTTAGAGAAAACGTATGGTGCTGAGCGATGGATACACGGAGCGACGCCGTAGATGTATTTTTTGCATTACATGAAAAGTAGTGCCTTTGTGATGCAATGATCTGCATTCAGCATCCCAATGATCCCCCAATGCTCACTAGTGGCTAAGAAAAAGGCGCCGGACGCCATGCGGTTCGAATATTACGTTTCAATACCCGAGAACTGTATACGTACATTATTTTTTGGGAACCGCGCGTGAAATAATACTTCCAAATATTTCAAATCGAACTGGCAAGAGGCCGCACCGCGTCAGCGCAATAAGCATTGCGTGACGGTTTAGCCAGCATCAGATTTTTTTATATTTATAGTCGGGTACAACTTTAGAAGACAGGAGGAGGCCCCGCCCAGTTGACCGAAGCGCAGCAGCCAATTCCTCCGCGACTAAAGAAATAGTCCCACTCAAAAAAATGTGACTGCTTCTAAAACACGTATTTGTCGGTATAAATAAGATTTGTGTATCTTGACGAGTGGTTTGGTAAAACTCTCATGATGGAAATGCTACCGCACTTGCCGGATCGCGAGAGAAAAATAACTCCGTGCCTTCTACAACGCTGTGCGTCGTCTGCTACAGAGCAAGATCGACGGCACCGGGCGTAGCAGTCGCTGGCTTAATTGCATAAGATTCATATATACTTTTTGTGTGTTTGCACAACCTTATTTTTTTAATGTGTTGGGCTTATTTTTAATTAATATTTTTTTCTTTTTTTTTCGCGGTTGCGAACCTGCGATCTCGTGAGTTCGCGAACGATCGCGCGCGGCATTCCGTGCCAGTTTTCCGCCATGGAGCCCAGCGAGGTGACATCGGAACGCGATCCTTTGTTGCCGAACGAGCCTTGTGTCGCCTCGATGACCACACCACCAAGGAGCCTCGGCAAGAACAAGAGCGGCCACATCCTTAACAGCGATTCACGCAACATGATCTTCCACTGCTACACGTTTTGGCGTAACAGGCAGCCTGAACGCAGCGTGGAGGACACGAGCAAGTTTGTCGCCGACATGCTTGGTGTAAGCGAAAGGACTGTGTTCAGGGTGAGGCAGGAAGTTAAAGCTTCGCATTTTTCGGGTGGCAAACTGACGACGCCCTCGCGAAAGCGCCCACGCAATGCGGAGAAGAGGAGACGCAGCGCGAAGTTTGACAGCTTCACGTTGTGCGCGCTGAGATCATGTGTGCACGATTTCTTTCGCCGCAACGAGATACCGACGGTCGAGAAGGTAACTACCGAGTTCTCGGAGCGTATGGAACTACCATCACTAAAGCGGTGTACTGTGCGTCGCCTGCTTGCCGAGATCGGCTTCAAGCACGAAAAGAGAAGCCGCAACTCGCTGCTTATCGACCGGGATGACATCACCGATTGGCGGAATCGCTACCTCCGTGACGTGGAGCGCTACCGGGCGGAAGGCCGAAAGATCTTCTACCTGGACGAGACATGGGTGACGGCAGGACACACTCGGTCGATCGTGTGGACAGACACCGTGGTGCAGAAGCGCGGACGCCTGTTCGCTCGAGCAAATGGCCTGACGACGGGTCTAAAACAACCTTCTGGGAAAGGTCAGCGCCTGATCGTGACGCACATCGGCAGCGAGGATGGTTTCGTCGACGGCTGCTTGGATATATTCCGAGGCCAAAAGACAGGCGACTACCACGAGGAAATGGACGGCAATCGCTTTGAGGGCTGGTTCAATGACGTTCTGCAGAAGTTGCCAGCTGGTAGCGTCATTGTTTTAGACAATGCACCTTACCATAGCCGGCGAGAAGAGAAATTGCCGACGACAGCCTGGAAGAAGGAAAAGATACAGGAGTGGCTCACAAGCAAGAACATCACCTACGGTGAAAGGATGATAAAGAAGCAGCTGCTTGAGCTGGTGGCATCTGTAAAGTCACGCTTTCTGAGCTACATCGTAGACAACACAGCTGTAAAGGCCGGTTGCATTGTACTCAGGCTCCCGCCGTACCACTGCGAATTTAATCCCATTGAGCTTGTGTGGGCCAAGGTCAAAAATGGCATCGCTGCGGACAACAGAGACTTCAAGCTGTCCACGGTCGACGTCATCTTGAGGGAGAAAATCAAGCAGGTAACGGCGGAAGACTGGAGGAAGAGCATTCAGCATGTGATGGACTTGGAGGCAAAGTTCAGACTTGACACGTCTGGGAGTGAGCACATTCAACCCATCATCATCCAGCTGGGTGAAGATGACACTGAAGAAAGCGACTCCGACTGCGAGCTGTCTGGCATTGAGCCACTCGACGAAGCATAAACGCTTCTTATTAACAAAAGAACAGCCCTTATTAGGGCTACCAAAATTTTGCCGGTGGGTTCGCAACAGCCAACCATCCATTCCGTGACCTCTCAAATAAATAAGCAGTTCCATTTATGGCATATTGCTTATAATAGAAGCTCAATTCTGATAAGCAACGTCCTGCACACATTGTGCTCGATTTAAGAAGTGGCATAGAAACACATTTAAATGCTGGCATATCTGAATTGAAACACTATTGTTAACCCTGATTATCGTTGGCGGGCTCAAAATGCTCATTCGGGCAGCCATTCATGTGGTTGCATTGTTTATTTTGTTATCTGGCTCACACAAGTAATGCGATTAAGAGAACAAATATAAAACATCATTAGCTTAGAGAGGCCCAAAATGCTCATTCAGGCAGCCACCGTCGAGTTTGACGTGCCCCATAGTGAAATAGCAGTAGTCAGAGCACGCTTTATGGTTATGTTAGCAGTCTGCACTAGAAATCGCAGTCATGCCATAGCGAGTGGTGGTGAAATAGCAGCAGACAACACGAAACTGACACTGTCAGCAGCTTGAATGCCAAAGCACATTCATGTGGTTGCATTGTTTATTTTGTTATCTGGCTCACACAAGTAATGCGATTAAGAGAACAAATATAAAACATCATTAGCTTAGAGAGGCCCAAAATGCTCATTCAGGCAGCCACCGTCGAGTTTGACGTGCCCCATAGTGAAATAGCAGAAGTCAGAGCACGCTTTATGGTTATGTTAGAAGTCTGCACTGGAAATCGCAGTCATGCCATAGCGAGTGGTGGTGAAATAGCAGCAGACAACACCACACTGCCACTGTCAGCAGCTTGAATGCCAAAGCACATTCATGTGGTTGCATTGTTTATTTTGTTATCTGGCTCACACAAGTAATGCGATTAAGAGAACAAATATAAAACATCATTAGCTTAGAGAGGCCCGAAATGCTCATTCAGGCAGCCACCGTCGAGTTTGACGTGCCCCATAGTGAAATAGCAGAAGTCAGAGCACGCTTTATGGTTCTGTTAGCAGTCTGCACTGTAAATCACAGTCATGTCATAGCGAGTGGTGGTGAAATAGCAGCAGACAACACCACACTGCCACTGTCAGCAGCTTGAATGCCAAAGCACATTCATGTGGTTGCATTGTTTATTTTGTTATCTGGCTCACACAAGTAATGCGATTAAGAGAACAAATATAAAACATCATTAGCTTAGAGAGGCCCAAAATGCTCATTCAGGCAGCCACCGTCGAGTTTGACGTGCCCCATAGTGAAACTAGTCTGAGCACGCTTTATGGCTCCGTTAGCAGTCTGCACTGAAAATTGAAGTGTTGTCATAGCCAATTTTCAATTTATTAATCTGACTCGAGCAAGTAATGCGAATGCAACCACAATTATTAATGTGATTAACTTTGCTAGCATTTTTTTGTCATATTTACGTACCGGAAAAAAGTTGAACGTGTTTTAGTGAGTCACTTTGTTCATTACAAGCCGTAGGCAAAGTGACGGACAGATTCAAACAGTGATATTGGGGAATAAATGGTGAAAGTTGCAAAAGCTCTCACAGCACTGCTTCGCTGGACTCCATTCACTAGAAAACTGCATTTGTAATAATGAAAGCGTCATGACAGGAAATGATACCACACTGCACAATGTTATATATGTGTACCACTACATGTGACGGGCAGCAAAACCATCTGTTTATAAAGACTGAATGCAACAACATAGCAAGGTGCTGTTTCACAATATGGCACCTTTTCATGTGCACTTCTGGTAAGCTACCGTATGCACTGATGCATAAACACATTAACAGGGGAAAGAGACGAAGTAACTGTGGAAGCCACGTGATGCTTTTAACATTTTGTATCTGTCAATGTTTCTGTTGTAACAGCTGATAGAACTTTCTTTGGTGCAAGTTGATTAATCACGTTGCAGCAACAGCACAAGAAGCAAGGTCAGAATAGTAGGAGAAAACAAAGCAAGGTGGCAGACTGAGGAGGCAAGGTAGACAAGAGAGAATAGCTTTAATGACATCAAAGAGACCAGCCCGGCTATTCACAGGACTTGGTGCTTTGAATGAGACGAGTTAATGGAATTGTCGAAAGTCGTGGCTGCAGCATGCTTACAAGAACAAATGCAAAAATAAAAGGATAGAAATAGAAACAAATACATACACGCACGGAAGAACTCACATATTCACACACATGAACACAAACGCGAAAACTAAGATCTAAAATACAAAAAAGGGCAAAATAACAAATATACACAAACACACAAGAAAACACGCACACACATTTAACGCAGACACGAGTAGAACTATTAGGAGTCAGTTCACAAGCAGCTGTGCCTACTTTGTCGTACTTCTTTTTAATGTACATATTGGCTCTGTTGCCTTCACTGTCATGGGAATTTTTTAGTAGCGACATATCACGACAAATCGCAAAGCTGTGTTGTCGGAAAGCAAGTCGAGCGCTGACAGCACAACTTATGCGCGATTGTGTCACAGCAGGCTTTCTACAGCTGGCGCGTGCAGTGAGCGAAGAGTTCTAAGCCACACAGCGACGCGAATTCATGCCAAGCTCCCTTGCAACGGCACCAGTGTATCAGTCATAATTTTAAATTAGCATTCAGGCTGACATTAAGGAAACAAACACTGCTTCCAAACGCCTGACCGTTAACAATCCAATGGCATTCACTCAAGCTGCGCGTGTTAGTCACTGATTGTTAGCATTGGTGGAAAGCAATCAATCGACGGTGCTACACAACACTCGAACGACGCCGCTAGACGCTCGGCTATCTTATCACACTGCTGCCAACGATCGGTCGTTTGCACGCTGAGCTGGCAGCAACGAATCTTTGCGTTGGAGGTTGCTTTCACAAATCTTTTCTGTTTAGAAACTCGCAGGTTGGTTTCATCCGCGCACGCTTCTCATTTATCCTGATAATGGTTTTGCTCCATCACTTCACCACGTCCGACGAGAAACGCAGGGGCACAGTACACAAACACACCCGCCGCTCACAGTAGGTACCAGACTTTGGCGAACTCTCCTCGTCGTAACTTCACTTAGGAGCAAAACAAAACACCACGGAACAAACACGTACGATGTTTGTTTGCAGCGGTATGCCGCCGCGGGATCTTGTTTCCACACGAAGCGCAGGGCAGCGCCACCGATGTTCGCTGCAATCTTTCTTCGCCGGCTCAAGGCTCAGAACAAACGCACGCGGCACAAATTGTGCATCGTAAGCTCACAATAATATTTCCGGCATGACAGACCACCACAAACAATTCGAATTCACTCTGACGAAGGGAGACGCACAGAGCTGACGCGACTCGGCCCAGTTCGAAGCGAGGGCGGCCATGTTAGGCATGTTCTCCGTCGGCGGGGACACCGGCCGTCCGGCTCATGACGTCACCTAAAGTGCGCGCCTATTGGTGCCGGCTCGTGTCCATCCGCCTTTGAGGGACAAATGCCGCTGTCTTCTAAAGTTGTATCCGACTATAGTATACAATAAGTCAAAAGGCGTCGCTACAAAATCGCGGCCCTGAAGCTCTTGGAACGAACGCTGATGACTGTGCGAACATAAAATGCCACTTGCAAAAATTTAACGTTGAGCGCTATTGACCCTATTCCCGGCGCTCCCGTGAGCACTGCCATGTTTGATCACGTGAGTGACGCATCCATTGCTTGCCTCAGCTGCCTCCGTGTTTACATGCAAGCGCGTGGCGCCGGTTCGTTGCAGCTCACCTCCGTTTCAACGCATATCGTAGACGGTGACTGTGTGGACGACACGAAGCTTTAAAAAAAATTAAATTATGGGGTTTTACGTGCCAAAACCAGTTCTGATTATGAGGCACGCCGTAGTGGGGGACTCCGGAAATTTGGACCACCTGGGGTTCTTTAACGTGCACCTAAATCTAAGTACACGGGTGTTTTCGCATTTCGCCCCCATCGAAATACGGCCGCCGTGGTCGGGATTCGATCCCGCGACCTCGTGCTCAGCAGCCCAACACCATAGCCACTGAGCAACCACGGCGGGTGACACGAAGCTTTGGCCACAGCTTTAGAGAATATGTAAGTGCTTTCAGGGCTCATTACGCCTTGTCCATATGGCGCGAGCAGCGTATTGCGTGCTTGTACTAAAAGTGGGTCTAGAAATGTATTCCAAGCTTTCCAAACTTTCGGCTTATGAATTAAATCATGATCAATGTGCTCTTCCTTCTTTATTTAGAAAACATGTTGAAGCAGGGGCTTGTCATGTTTCTGACTCAGTGAAGCTCCTCGGTTCCTCGGTACGGCCACTATCTGATTGTTTATTTACAGCCTAATCGCTCGCGGCTGTGCTCTGCTGGGATAGATATGTTCTTGCTGCGCACAAAGCTTGGAATGCAAATGTTCTGTACTTTGTGGTATATTGTAGTGGTATATTGACGTATTATCGCTAGTCCCTTGCTTACTCTGTTGACCATAACGAAACGTTCGTGTCTTGTCGGTGTAGTCGCGGTCACTCATGCTTCGGCATATTGATTCAAGTGAGTGTTCATTCAAGTATTATTGATACGTTGGCGATAGGGTGGGCGTAAGTTTGCGCGCGAGTAGGGGTGAATGTGTGTAGAAAACAGGCGAGAAACTTACTATGCCAGTAAGTGGCGCTACTTCCTTTTGTAAAGAGTGGTACTCACTCTAAAGTGCCGACGTTCCGGAGTTCTTTCTTTGGAGATTAGCTATGCCGCGCTGGTGGATGAATTATATTTTGTTATCTTCGAGGAAAGGCGTGCATCGTGAAGGGGCGGTAACACAGGCAGTGCTTATGTAGCAGTGGCGACAAAGGTTGATTCCGTTCCTTATACAGTGCTTATATTCGCATTCTTTATACACGAATCCCTATTTTTGCAGCTAACTACAGCGCACGTCTTCGCTTTGTCGTTACACATTTTGCAGCATGAATTGGGCACAGTGCATTAGCGAACACCCAGTTGCATTTCCGACACCTGATCGCACAGTAGCCGGGCAGAACCAGTAATGGTTTCGTATTCGTGCGCACGGCAACTCATAGCGCGCCGCCGAAAGCGCCATCTCGTTTCTCTGGAGTAAACTGCTCCGCGAAAAGCCCCAGTAGAGGCACCCATGTTCGGTAATGTAATAACCGTGCCTTGATAAACATATTCACGCTTCTGCGAAAGTTATCACCGATATGTGTTCCAATGGGGCATTAGTAACTGGCATGAGTGATATTGTGTCTGAATTTCAAGTCTCCGATTGGGTGGCCTTCAGCGATGTTTCTGAGGACCAGAATACCAAGCCTCTGCAGTACTTTGCGTCTATAAGAACTCCTCCAAGTGACGAAGCCTGTTTTGTCAACAGCGGTCCCTTTACTCAACAGGAGCAGAGGCTGTCATTAAGCAGTTGCCCATGTCAAAAACTCCCGGTCCTGATGGCATTTCAAGAGGCTTTTTCTTAAAGTCCATTCTTACGCCTGTCTACTGTAGATATATTGAAACAGTTTTCAATTTCAGAATTTACCACATTCTTTCACAAAAAGCCACACTGTTAATACCTAAAAGTACTGAAAGAGAAAAACTGCGTTCTGTTGAGGGTTATAGGCCGATTACAATGTCAAACGTTGACTGCAAAATTTTTGTGAAGATTTTGTCAAGTTGTTGGCAGGTAGCGAATTAAATTCTTATTGGTCCTCATTAAACAAGCGGTATAAAAGGCCGTTCCACACAAAGTAATATACACGTCGCTCGTAACGTTCTTGAGTACTGTTCCACTTCTTATGAACAACTTGCAATGCTTCCAATTGACCTCGCAAAAGTATTTGATCAGGTCCGACATTCATTTTTATTTTCTCTTTAGGACACGACAATGTTGATTCCACAGTGCTTAAATGCGTCCGACTTTCTAACAGTCATTGAACATCAGCCTTCCTTGTCAATGGTAGCCTCTAAAATCCCATCCGCATCCGTTCTTGCGTAAAACAAGGATGTCCCATGTCCCGCTCCTCTTCGATTTTACTTAGAACCACTCTGTTTGGTCATTCTGAACTGCAGCAGTATTCATGGTTTTTATATACTGGGCGATGATGTAACAGTGCTAGCATACGCTGATGATATCGCATTCTACTACAAAGACAAGCCCAGCATCGACAAACTCTTTCTATGAAAGAGGAGTTTGGCACTGCCTCTGGCACGCAAATGAATAGCTCTAAGAGCTCCGGCCGATGGCTCGGATCTTGGACCGTTACAACGTCACGTTATGCTGAAATTGAATGGTCTTGTGTGCTACTTAAATATCTAGGAGTTCCACTGCATACCTGCAAGTTAAGTGCACACTACTCGGGAGAGCGCGTTCCAGAACTCCAGCACTACACAATTACCTTTGTCCCGCACCGTCTTTCAATATTTGGAAGAGCACAAGCTTCCAGCATGTTTCTGGCAACCTAAGTTCTCTGTCTTTCAGGTTCACTGGGCAAGGCTTTACATTCAACGTTTTCACAGGATTCTTCTCAACATATATATATATATATATATATATATATATATATGGTCGTCCAGTTTTGAACCTATGAGACGCGATAACATTTTTCGATCAGTGAGTGCTGGAGGGTTAGTATTGGTGCATTTATATGTGTGAAAGTTAGTTTTGTTGTTTCTCGTTTTTTTCGGGATAGCTCTCATGCGATATTACGAGCCTTCCTGCAGGTTAACCTGGTTCATGTCCTGCCAGAATTAGCGGTGTCTTCGAATTTAATTTGAAGACCTTCTTTATGCGGGTTATGCTTCAGGTTTAATTTTATATTGCTTCTCTGACGGTTTTATAACGTAAGCTGTTATGGGCTCATTCCAATAGCCGTTTCTGGTTGCGATGATGCCGCCGCCGCCGCCCCGTAGCATCTATCGCGGCAAACGCGAAAAAAAGTACCAGCTCTCCGCCGGGATCGAACGCAGGCCCGCTGCGCGGGAGTCGGATACTTTACCACTGAGCCACGCAAGCGCTTGCTCGCAGGCAACGAAAAATTCCTTTTATACGCATCCTGCGCCTCTGTGCCGGCGCGCTTAGGCAGGCGCGCAGGCGCAGACGACCCGAGGCTCCGCCAGTATGGTGGCGCCATCTAGTTAACGTGCCTGCAACCGCCGCGTGCGACGAGATGCGATTCACACGAGGCGCGCAATCAACGATATCCCAATGTTAGATGTGCGCCACGTATTCTGGGTACCTCTTCGGTACACGTTATGGCGTCACCTCGCAAGGTACGAACCGCTACTGAAGAAGCGAATCGTAGAGCTACGTGCGTGGCTACAACCAGGCATCATAGGGCTCAGCAGACTGCTGTGCAGAGAGCATTGCAACCGTAGCTCGCCGTCGCTGGGCGGACAGTTCAGATCGTTCTCGTCAAAATCGAAGCGAAGACACTTTGCCGCGAAGACCTTGTTGTGCGTGGTGCCGAAATTGGAGCTACTCTTGCGCCGCTCAACCAGCTTACGCTGTGACTGTGCTGCGTGCGTCGCGCAGGCCTGTGACTTTTTTCTAAAGGTTATTTGTTTACGGTGTCACGAAAAACCTTTAAAAACACTTAATATCGAGGTTGTTCCCACCACCGTTTTGTCGATCAATATGCACCAGATTACCAGGACATGATGTACTTGCAAGAGTGCGCGAAATGCCAGTTCCCCCTTCTACAAAAAGTCTTTTTTACTCATTACACACTGAAACCTAGTCAGAACAGGGCTTCGGAGAAGGAATATTTTAGTTTCGTCAAATAACTGTCGCTTTTGTAATGTTCCAGAAACTATTGAACACTGTTTTAATGATTGTAAAGATGTCATTTAACAGCGAAGCTGCAGTAGCGCACCCAGGATCTCTGCCAGGGGGGGGGGGGGGGGGGGGGTGACAGTTTGCCGATACCATCTAAACAGCACTAATTTCGATTTCTTCACGGGAAATTGTCAAAAAATGCGCTTTTTGCGAGTGTGCAGACGATTGCGCGTCGTACATCTTAGTTGCAGTACTCAAATGCGTAAGGAAAGAAAAGGGGTTAAACAAAAGGTGGGGTTAAGTCGGCCTCAGGCGGGGGGGGGGGGGTTACAACCCCCGAATCCCCCCCCCCGTCTGTGCGCCACTGCGAAGCTGTTAGCTTCTCGCTGGTCGACTTTTTCGTGTCCGCGTCCGTTAGTGAAAATGTGGACCGATCCCGGCGGCAGTGTAGGGTAGGAGCAGCGGCTCGTGTCCCCGTAAGGCAGAGACTTTCAAGCACTCGGCGAAGTGAAGCGAAAAGTGCATACATCGTTTGGAATCATGCATACAACATACAGAACAGCATTCGGTTAAATAAAGAACAAGCACAAAACAAACATCACAACCGTATCAATTAATCATAAGGCGCTCCGGATAACAATGCGAAGCACGTCGCGCTCCCCGCATATGTTTCCAGTAAAGATTACTGTTGTGCAAGGTGCCGTGGCGACGGCAGCTTGCGATGTGGGGAGTGACGTCTAGTCTTTCATGTATAAAAGAACAAGCCTAGCAAATGATTTCATTGTTGTTATAGCACCGCTACGGGTACGCAACGCATAGTGAGGGTTCCCGATCAGCAGCGTGAATACGAGGAGCGGCAAAGGGAGAAGAAACGCAATACGACCAGCGGTGCGTGCTGCCCAAATTACAATTATGCCATCGCTATAAATTACAATTGTTGCGATTACTCCAAAACAATAAAGCATTGCGTACTGGTGGTCTTCAACAGCTTCACTGGACGTCCACTTTGGCATGACCGGGATGGTTAGCCGATGTTTTTTTTTTTTTTCTGGGATGCTCTCCATTGAAATTTCCCCAAATACGCCTTTTGATCGAACTACTCACAGAATCCGATATCTTCTTGTTCCGTGGGATGACGTACTATTCGATATGTTTTTACTGATAGGCCTGCATAGCCTATAGAAAACTCGTATGCAAAAACGATATCGTCAAGATTGTCTTTCTCTCAAATGATTACGCACCTAAAAGACATTTACGATCAAAATGAATGTCAGCCGGATTGGTATTTAGCTTTTTTCAAGTTTTTGTTGTGATCGAAGGTGTTGGTTTTTGTGCCGCACGGGCCGATTTTTTCAGGCCGGGCCCGGCCCGGGCCCGTTTTTACGTTGGGCGGCCCGCCCAAGCCCGATCAAAACATTTATGGCGAGACCCGGGCCCGGCCCGGGCCCGGAAATAATCTACGTTACCCGCCCGGCCCGGCCCGCCACCCCTTTACCTTAGGCCCGAGCCCGGCCCGAGCCCGACTCGAAACCGGCCTGAACCCGGCCCGAGACCGAAAAATAATGTTTTTCAGAGTTGAGACGCCCGAGAATAACTCTCTGCACGATACATGCACACCACCAGAAAGCCCTAGCCCGGCCCGGGCCCGCGTCAAAAAACCCGAGCCCGGCCCGGGCCCGGGTCAAAAAGCACACGCCGTGCCCGAGCCCGGCCCGAGCCCGTGAAAAAACTGTTCTACCCGGCCCGGCCCGGCGCGTGCGCCGGGCCGGGCCCGGGCTTTTGGGTAAGCCCGAGCCCGTGCAGTGCTCTAGTATGTACTGCTTGTTGACCTGTCATTGGTTATGACCACCTGGCCGCTCGTAATGTTGTAAATAGTTCCTATACATACATCATTTCGTTCATTGTACTAAATACCACGTAAAAAACGTGGGCGTTCAGCCCAGTGGGTAAGACACTTGGCTTCTGAGCGTGGCGGCGCAGGTTCGAAACTGAGCACCGGCAATGCTCGAATTTTTTCTTTCGCATTTATTCTGGTTTTCTTTGTGGAGTCCATCGTGTTACGCGTGACGGATGGACAGATTTCTTGGGTCAGCCGCCTAAGAATGCTTACGCATTAATGCACATCAGACGTCTGAACCACTATTTCACACTGACAAATACCCATTCTGCATGATTGGCCAAGAATGGGAAGACTTGCACATAGCCACTGGCGCATATCCGGAGCACTATATATAAATGGGTTCTGGCCACCACCTGGTCACATTGTTGCGAAGAATTGTGGTGGAATGAAAACATTCAGCAGAACTTATCTCACGATGAGTCTCGACAGTAATTAATGCGAATAGCGTTCGAGCAATGTAGGGACAGGTCCTATTCCTGGAGTGACATTGATTAACCACTTGTAGCGGTAATTCTCAGACTTTCGTTGCTTCCGCTATACGCCGCATGCCATGATTTCGTCCCACTCTGCTGTGGTGCTCGCCTGCCAAGGTCACACGTGGGCATGCATGCTGGCATTACAACGACTGTATGACGCCAACGCAGTGAAGATGAATGACGAAGAAGGAACGATATCGATGGGATGTCAAAAGCAGTACAACTACAACGGTATGACGATAACGACCACGTGAGGACAGGAAGATGGAAACGACTGTATGACGACGATAGTATGACGTCGACTAGTTAAAGAAGCTGGAATGACGACGATGACATGAGAACGGAGGCATAAATCACTATTGAATGGTGACAGCATGATTACGAAAGAGTGAAGAACAAGGAACGATGTCAATGGATCTAAGATGGTTGTACGACGGCGACGGCCTGATGACGACAGCATGACGAGAGTTAGATCACGAAGGTGGAATGACGAAATTGAACGATAAGATATAAAGAACATATATGAAATATAAAGCATCGCTTTAAAAATACCACGGTGGCGGCGGCGCCTCCGGCCGTGAGAATCATCTCGAACCACGCATTCCGATCCCCGCCAGGCCCTCAGCGTGGCGCGTCACTGAAATAGTTGAATTTCTCAAAATAAAATGCGCCAGAAAATTTGGGAAGTACGACGCAGCCGTTTGAGGTCTGTCTTAGTAGCAGCGACGCGGCCCACCTGGTTCCTTGCAACACCCTCAAAAAAAGAACCAGGAAGCTCGCCTTCGTGCATAGCGTTTGCCGCCAGCCTTTCCAGGAAAACATTACGGTTAGATAACCTACAGTTGACGGGAAGCGTGAGAAGCTGTCAGGAATCTTTGAATGTTATTGCGTTCCACCCTTAAACAGGAAGCTTAAGCGTCCTCCAATTTTTCACTGCCCATCGGTATACCTCTCGTTGGTCGTAAAATTTCGTGGCGTAAACACAAAGCGCCATATCGCATACCAGCTTCGCCCAGTTGGGGGAGAGAGAGCTGAGAGAGAGTTAAAGCAGAGTATAAAAATAGCATCGCGCAGCATAGCGGATGAGAGGTGGAGCGGACGAGTGAAGCCATGTGGTAGTGGGGAGCGTAGAGCTGCTGCTGACGCCGATCGCGTTTCCCCGCGTTCGCGCCGAACGCGTCTGGTGTCCGTAATTGCAGCAAGCGCCTCCTCTATTTTTGTAGCGTTAGCTACACTGGCCTAGCCAAGCCCGTTTCGCGCGGCACATCAAGAGCCGTGCTGCGCATGCGCAAGGATCAGTGATGTCACACGGCTTGCGCACCGGAGCCACCGGAGCCGGCACCTCTCGCGCACTCCGCCGCCGCCGCGCGCGACTCACCGCCGCTGGTCTGCGCATTCCAGAGGAGTGACGTCGTAGCCGTGGTAGACGCACTGGCGCCGGCGCGCGCTTGCTGTGCAGTCGCCGTCTGACACTGCGCTGGAGCCGCTGCGCTTCTGACTGGCGTTTGCCAGTGTGGTATAGCCATGGAGAAGGAGAGCGCAAATGCTGCTCAACAGCGCAGAAGAACGGAGAAGCTTGACTCATCGGATCCCGAAGTAGTTGCCTGGCAATTAGCGGTTGAGCGTAGGAGACAACCAGGAAAGCTAAGAATAATCAGCTGAACCTTTGCTAACGCTACGTATATCCTGGCATAGCCGAGCTAAGCCACTGCAACTTTTTTTTTCAATGTCAGCCAGATCAACACAATCTAAGGGGTGTTGGCCAGATGCGGCCGATTCAACGGTTCATCACCCTCTCCGATTACCCTTTCGTACTCTCTCCCGTCGGCGCTAACGCTTTGCAGTCCTGGGGGAGAGTACCCTCTGGGTGTCACCTCACGACGGAAGTCGGAGGAAGTAATCATGACAGACGCGTGAAGAAAAAAAGTTGTCGCAGTTTCACCTGAAAAGCGAAGCATCAATTGCGATAGCAAATTTGTAGAGAGCTATACGGAGTAATGATAGTAGCTTTATCAGGTGTATAACCTTGGACATGCAGCAGCACCGGCAACACGCAGAACTGTTGTCGATGCCGTCGGCGTTTTGCCCGCGCTCGCACAAAATGTGTACGGCATTGGTGACTGTTGCCGGAGCCTCTGATATAAATAGCCACTTGGTGCCGCAGCTAAACGTCGCCTCCCTTCCCTCCCCCTCCCCCCCCCTCCCTGCCACGGCCTTTCGCGCGTCCGAAGAAGGCGCGTTTGTTCTACATATATGGTGATTGTAAAGGAGAAAAGAGACGCCTACTTCTGCAGCCCTTAAGGGAGCACGGCGCAGAACGCGCGTTTTTCTCTTCGCCCTGCGTTCACTCCCCGTGAAAGCGCGCGTCCCTCGCGCCCTTTCACTCGCACATACAGCGTTCGGCGCGCGGCGACGATTTCATCTCCACTGACGTCATACGGAACCTCACGGCAACGGCGACGGCGACGGCCGCGACGACGGCGACGCCGACGGCAGAAATCTGCTTTGGAGTGTCCATATAATTCCTATCGCAATAAAATAGAGAAGGCGCTGCTGCAGCCGATGCCTCTGGCCGTGGCTCGGCAGGTTTCGACCAGACAAATGGACACTAGTTGCTTACGAAAGACTGAAGCAAGAGCTAGGGAAGCTGAAACCAAGCGTGGCAGAAGAGAACATCCTGAGTTTAGAACATCCTGAGGCTTGTGAACGGGGCCGGATGAATTCGGCGCGATACTACGCAGTACATCGCGAAGAAATCCTGAGCGCCAGGAAACTAAGTGTGTGGTTCGACACTACTTTACTGGGTTTACCCCAGCTCCGCTGGTCTCTGATATTTGCGGTAGCAGAGCCCCACATAATTTTTACAGCAAACCTGTATACCTCTCGGTGGTCATGAAATTTCGTGGCATAAACACAAAACGCCAGGTTAACAATTCAAGGCAAACGGCATATCTTTCCTTGCAATAGAGCCTAAAGCATATACAAATATATATATATATATATATATATATATATATATATATATATATATATATATATATATATAGCAGAATGTGCAGAAAGAAAATCGAGTCCGAGAATTAGGTCGTGGGGGCAATGAGCAAGCACGGTGAAGAGGACAGGGGTGTGGCGGCCGGCGATGCTGACACGTGCCGTACACATGCCGACGATAGGGACAGTACCGCCATCCGCCACGCGGACGACGCGTGCCGACGCTGGGGTGAGGAGCTTTCTGAGTCGTCGTCGGAAGGCAGCATCATAATTGAAATATGGGCCCCTGTTCGATCAGTGCACTGACAGGATGGCCGTTGACGTCAACGTCAAGAAGGTTCTGGTTCGTAGGCAAAGTGAGCAGAGGATTTGAGGGCAGGGTCGACAACGCAGCTTCACCTCCAGAAGCTGCAGTGTCTAGTTTTCCGGCGGCATCCGGGAGGCGATAGGCGGCGACGAAAATCGACGGGGTTGGGGCGAACGAGACTGGTGGCGTCGAGGTGAGGGCGAGCGGCTGTAGCGGAGGTTCCGAGCAGGGGCATCAGCGACAGTGGGTTCATGGCGGGAGGCATAGGGAACAGAAGGTCCGAAGCTGCGGGGATAAGCGGTGGCGTATGTCCGAGGAGGAGGTGGCCATCGGTTGCGGCAGTGACGAGCGACGTGGCCGATGCGACAGCAGTGGAAGCAGATCGGCCTGTCATCAGGGGTACGCCATTAAGACGCGTTGCGGCGAGATGTGGGAGAAAGGGACTGCCGAGGGCGAGGAGGGCCACTAGAGAACTGGGGAACGCTAGGTTGAGACGTTGAACACACGGAGTTCAGACCCATGTTTACAAATTCCTGTCTGACGACGGCCTGAATCATCGCAATCGTGGTAGTTGGCGGATCAGGAGGCGTCGTGGAGAAAGCTGAGGAACAGGCAGCCTCGAGCTCGCGACGAACAATACGGGTTACGTCGTCACAGGTGGTGGCCTGACGCGGTCGACCCTCACATGTCGACGTAGCAGCAGTGTTGGGTAGCCGCGTGATGTGGGGTGTGATACGGCGGCTCTTAGCGTGTTCAAGGCGACGGCATTCTTTTATGATGGCGTCGACAGTCGAGACGTTGCCGAAAACAAGCAAATTGAAAGCGTCGTCGGCAATGCCTTTTAGCACATGGGCCACTTTATCTGCTTCGGACATATTATCGTCAGCTTTGCGGCATAGAGCCAAGACGTCGAGGATGTATGAAACATACGGCTCTGTAGAGGTCTGCACACGAGACGCAAGAGCCTTCGTCGCGGCAACCTTGCGCCCAAGAGGGTCGCCGAACAGTTCCCGAAGCTGTTCTTTGAAAGTGTCCCAACTGGTGAACTCGTCGTCATGCGTTTGGTGCCACACGCGTGGGGTGCCGCCGAGATAAAAGATGACATTGGCGAGCATAATCGTTGGGTCCCACCTGTTATTAGCACTGGCGTGTTCATAGAGCTTGATCCACTCGTCAACATCCTGTCCCTCCAGGCCAGGGAACACACCAGGGTCACGATGTTGGGCAACCGTGACGATAGGCGTAGTCGGGCGAGCCGAAGCCGTTGCAGAGGCGGTCTCGTCACCGGGGGGGCGTGGTGACAAGCTCGATGTACCGACCACTTCGGAGTTCCGTGGTGAGGACGGGGATCGCTAACCTCCACCAGAATGTTACGTGTGGGAGGACACAGACGAAAGAGGCTATTTACAGGCTATTTACACAAAAACCAGACAGCCAGGCCGACAGTCGCTCGCACCAAGAGCACAGACACACTTCGTCGTCTTTCGCGCGGCGGCTCGTCTCTTCAACATCTTTCGATGCTATCGTAACAATATACATATATATATATATATATATATATAACTACTTAGTGACGGCACCACGCTTTCATATATAAAAGGAAGACCCGTCTAGGAACTCATTCAGTTCATTCTAAGACTACCATGGCCATGGGTAGACCACGGAAATTAAAAACACCAGAAGAACAGCATGAATACAATGCTCAACCGTGTGTGGTGCTTGATACAGCTTCGCTGGGCATTCACGTTCACTGGGCGGGATGGCGGCCATTTTATTGCGATAGCAATTATATGGACACTCAAAAGCAGATTTCTGCCATCGGCGTCGCCGTCGTCGTCGCCGTCGCCGTGAGGTTCCGTATGACGTCAATGGAGATGAAATCGTTGCCGCGCGCCGAACGCTGTATGTGCGAGTGAAAGGCCGGGAGGGGCGCGCGCTTTCACGGGGAGTGAACGCACGGCGGAGAACAAACGCGCGTTCTGCGCCGTGCTCGCTTAAGGGTTGCAGAAGTAGGCGTCTCTTTCCTCCTTTACAATCACCATATATGTAGAGCAAACGCGCCTTCTTGTGACGCGCGAGAGGCCGTGGGGGAGGGGGGGGAGGGAAGGGAGGCGACGTTTAGCTGCGGCACCAAGTGCCTATTTATATCAGAGGCTCCGGCAACAGTCACCAACGCCGCACGCATTTTGAGCGAACGCGGGCAAAACGCCGACGTCGTCGACAACAGTTCTGCGTGTTGCCAGTGCTGCTGCATGTCCAAGTTTATACAGCTGATAAAGCTAATATCATTACTCCGTATAGCTCTCTACAAATTTGCTATCGCAATTGATGCTTCGCCTTTCAGGTGAAACTGCGACAACATTTTTTTAGGAGGGCTGTATGCTTTAGCGATACCTGTAAGTCGGCATGTATGTACAGGTTTCCCGTAATCAATAATTATTGTATTACGCAAAAGAGTAGTTCATTCACCGACGCAACATTCTCGGTCCTGTAGCCTTACTTGGGCGCCTATGAGTGAAGAAATCGACGACAGAATATTGTCAACCAACGGGCAACAACCTGCGCCAAACCCCGGTAAGGCAAAGAAAACTACGCAGTTCACAGGGGCGCCATTTTGGGCGACTTGGTGGTTTACAACGTTGTCATGAATCAGCGCAACACCTAAACAGTAAAGAAAACAAGACCGAAGATCTCGAAACACAAATTTCTTACTCCTATTTCGCTAAGATGTGGCTAGTAGCGCTTATATTCAGCCGAGAGTTCTGATATCGGCGTGCGCGTACGCAACATGTCTCATGCTGGTTTGCCGAATAACCGCAACCCAGGATGTGTGCAGTGCATAAGTCTTATTTTTGATTTTCATAGGTGGGGGATGGAGCCCGGTTTCGCCGGAGTCTCCAATCCCCCGCTACCAAAAATTAAGTGCCCCACTGACCCTAATTTAGGGCAGTGGCGAGAGTCAGCACGAGGCCTCTTCTCTGGGTGCGCCCTGCATGATCAGCGTCAACCCGACACAAGGTACGTATGCTGGCATGTTGAACACGGCCAGCACCCCATCCGGTGCAGCCCTTTCATTGGCCCGGCCAGGAGGAGTCATCCTGGACAGATACCACAGGACAACGTGGAGCGGCGGAGCAACACGAGGCCCTCGATGACTTAGTGCGCAACAGCGCGCACAGAAGTGTTAGTTCGTCGACACACTTTTTGTTCGTCCTTGTCCGCTCGCGCGTAAAAGGAACCCAGATTGTTCTTACTTCCGTGGCGAGAAAACGAGAACCATTTTTAAAACGTGCTTTCAGAGGTGCGCGTGCATCGAGAAAGACGAAGTTGTAGGTTGGCTGTTCTGTTTTCTCCTTGTGAAATAGCGCAAAAGACCGCGGGGGTTCGGCCACGAAATGGGCGTCGTAACTGAAAAGGCATAAAACTCAGTCGCCAATTTAAAAGCTTATTGTTTTATTATTTGCAATTTTGGGGGACCAGCTAAGAATAGGGCGATATTAGTCACGAGTGCGGCCTATAGGGGTGCTGCGAGCGTCGCTCGCGTGACGTCAGGGCCAGGACTCATGCGTGTCGTCTGCTAGAGCCTGAACGGCATATGCGTGCCTCCCACATTGTTTCCGTTTGTTCGCTCTAGTTCCCTGTGCTAATACACTCCTGACCATCTGGTCAAACAACCTTTACAGCGAAGCTGTATACCTCTCGTTGGTCGGCAAATTTCGTGGCATAAACACAAAACTCCATACCCCATGCCAGCTGTGCGATAGAGCTTGGGGGAGAGAGAGCTGAGAGAGAGCGAAAGCAGAGTATAAAAAAAAATGTGGTTGATCCCTCTTATATAGGAATCGGTATAGAACACGAAAGTGAAACGTGTCTTCACAGAAGTAGTGTAATGTTTATTGCACATTGATATATAATGTCTATTGGTGTTTTGTGGCTAAAGCGCCCTTAGGCGTTGATGCACCCACGCTGACGCCTGGTGGCACGTCTCCTCCATCACGACTACCAACGTCGATGACCATGAGCAACCGTCGTGCATATGGAAGCTGCACTACGCTGCACACGCTAGCACAACGCGAAAGACGAAGCACGTAACTGACACACTAATACAACGCGCAAGACAAAGCACGTAACTGAATCGTCACCGAGTCAAATCAGCGCGTACAGCGCGTCGTAATTGCAGCCTCCGCGATCAACTTCAGAAACATTTTCAGAGCTAATTGCGGAGGCCACGCTCCGCTGTGCTGAGTACGGTGAACGCCACCTAGGTGGCGTTGGTAGTGCTTCTTGATGCCAGCGTCCCTTCGAATGCTGGCATCGAGGCGTCGTAGTGCTGAGACCACCGAAGCGTTCACTGTCGGTGCGCGTTAGTGTCATAATGCAGTACTTCTCTTTTCTGCTCGTAGGCGGCGGCACCGCCCCGAGCAAGAGCGCGGGTACACGGAGGAGTGTTAGATATATAAGGCGCGTCTGTGTAGCTCTCTGCAAATGCGTTTGTGGCGCAATGGGTTAAACGCTCGGCGATCTATCGTCGCGGACCGAGAGGTCGTGGGTTCGATTTCCAAATTTTGCATGTTTGTGGAACTTTTTCTTCTGGTTTCTTTCTTTGTATTATGTTCGTGTACATTGTAAGCTGACGTATTTCCGTGACGGAAATACGTCAGTGAAGTCTTGGTGGACCCCGGCATAAAACACTTTCGTGTTAAAATAGCATCGCGCAAAATAGGCACCCTGCAATGCAGTTTGAAGAACAGGCCGCGCCATCGGCGGCCCCAGCAAGAAGCTTGAAGGCGTTCGGCGCGCGGGCCTTTCTTTGCTGCCATTGCTTAGCGCGGGCATAGCGTGGTCTTTTTGAGCTTTTGTCTTTCGCGTCCAAAATACCTAATTAAAGGGAAACTGAGACATCCACCCAAACGTAGCAATTTGCTACAATGGAAACCCAACTGGGTTCCTCGAAAGAAAGCCTCGCAGTTGAAGAAAAATTCGGCCTGGTCCGGGACTCGAACCCGGGACCACCGCCTTTCCGAGGCAGCCGCTCTACCATCTGAGCTAACCAGGCGGCTAGCAGATGGCAGAGGTCAGATGGTAGAGCGGCTCAGATGGTAAGGCGGTGGTCCCGGGTTCGAGTCCCGGACCAGGACGAATTTTTCTTCAACTGCGAGGCTTTCTTTCGAGGAACCCGGTTGGGTTTCCATTGTAGCAATTCCTACATTTGGGTGGATGTCTCAGTTTCCCTTTAATTACTTATCTCCACCTAGCGGATTTCCGCTGAACTATTACGTCGTCCAAAATACCTGCGCCTGTTTTCTGTAGTTTAAGATCCGATGGGGTCATCAGAACCGTGTGGTCGCACCCTTGTGAAGAAGAAAAGTGGGCGCAGGTACTGCTCTGTGAAAGACTGCCACAGTCGCGAAGGGACGCCAGGCGTGAGGCTGTACAGTTTTTCGTCGAAGCCTTGGGAGAAGTCACAAAGGCAAAAATGGATTATCGCCGTGCGACGAGTCAAGTAAGTGAATTCCTATTTGTAAACAGAAATCGCTGCACGTTACCAAAGCAGCCAAGGACAAGGTTCATTTTTCAGTTAGCAGCAATCGGGTAACAGTGAACGGGTAGTTTTTACGAGGCGGTCGCGTAATGTCACAGTTTATTGTTTGATCAATATTTCACGGTTTGTAGGTTGATAATATTCTGGCATATTTTTGGTTTAAAATTGCGGAAATCGTTCTGACGAAATAAAGGACATGCAATACGATATTTGGCACTAGTTTGCGACGCACTGTGCTCTCCCGTCTTGTGGCATTTGTTTTTTGAGAATGGCGATGAAACTACTCGTAGCCGTGTTCATCGCAAGGAATGAGAAACTTCATGTTCACCGGAAGCCGTCCTCCGTTATGGTCGTGTTTTATTTTGTTTCGATGTTACACAATCTTCGCGGCGTTGTCGTGGTTGACGCCGGTGGACAAGAAACGCCAAAGGTCCTGTGCTGTCATGAGCGTTTCCTGTCCGCTGACCACTTTGCGCTGTTCATTAATGCTATTTATTCCTGGAATAAGGGACCCTACCACCTCGACTGCTAAGTCACTGCTTCAAATAAAAGTTTATTTATTCATTCATTCATGTTCTATTAGTGCATGATCTACTGTATATTAAAAATGACAAAAATTTGTTGCGGCACTCAAGCAGGGGAGAAAACAGTGTGTATGAAGTGTGTGAGGTTAGTAATACTTAGACAAATAATTTTAAAGTGCAGCGTGTTGTCCTGCTGTTTTAATCATGAACCATTCATTGATTGACACTGCTACACCTGTTGCATCAGATGGATGGTAATTACTCATGTTTTACTCATTTCAGTTTTGAGGACTCCTCTAGCTGGCAGCCTAATCGAGATTCGAGGGTGTGTTCCAAACATTTTGTGAATGGCGAGAAAAGCACAATTGAAAGCCACCCAGGTTATGTACCAACAATATTCCCGACCGTGTACAAGAAGAGGTCCACTTCATCTACTGCTCAGCTGGCTAGATTTAATAGCTAAGCTTCTCTCTTGTTTGCATCAAAAGCTGGGACTCTTCAATATGTTACATCTTTTCCCATTTAGCTTCACCATAACGCGGTTCTCTCTACAAATAAATGTGAATGCATGCATGTAGATGTGCCCAAAACAAAGTCCATGTGTGTTTACAAGAAGCAGTGACATTCAAGCTTCTGTTAAACGTGCAGGTGGAAGCAGCGGCACTCTGGGTCATCTGCATCACCGGCTACTCCTGTATCAGCTGATTCCCCTGGACCAGCTTCTCCCTACACAGCTGAGACAGGAACCATTGGTACCAGCAGCCTTGCCACAGTTGATCTAGCAACTACTGCAGACCTGTTGTACGAGCGGAGCTCGACAGAGGGCTTGGATCTACTGTCTACTGTCGCAGCTGCGCTTTGCACTGCAGTAAAATCCGTGGTAAGCTCCTGAAAACTTCGGAAACTGAAGTTGAATGCCTGAAATTGTACAGCTAAATATGTTCTTCGCTCTTATACCATGCTCAGTTACGCCTCCCTGTGTAGCATAGGCAGCAAGTTAGCAGTGTTGTACTCTTATTGCTCGTTCCCTTCTCATTTTTTCAGTGCAGCACGTGATGCACAATATGTGACAGCATTTTTCTGGAGCGGCTAGTTTGAAATGTTTGTTTGTCATCGATAAAGTTCTGTGTTATGACTGATGAAAATGAGGTTGCCACTGTAACCCAACGTGGATGTATTTATTGATTCTTACTGCAATTTTACGCAGGAAACACAAACTGAAGAAACAAGCCTCTCAAGCAAGAATTTCTCGGTGTTCATGTGCTTCATTAATGAGTCCGGGACATCAACTCAAGTGACACATCTTGAGACATGCGACAACAGTGTGCAACACAAGCCAGAGGTCAGTAGCAGGCATAGTGGCTCTGACCACAGAACCAGCTACTTCTCCGGCTATGACAGCATCGCTAAATCTGCAAATGCATTGCAAGACCTGTGCAGTGTCAGCAAAGAAGTGGTTGCAATGCTTCTGAGCATGCTTCCACCTTCATCAGAGCGAAAATGTGATGTCACTGCTGAGAATAGGCTTCTTTTGTTTCTTTTGAAGTTAAAGCTTGGAATCAGCTACTCATCACTGGCTATTCTCTTCTCGGTAAGCGAAACGTCAGCATCAAGGCATTTCAAGAGTGTTCTCAAGACGCTCGCTGTGGCAACTAAACAATGGATTTTTCGCCCCCCATCAAGAGTGATTCAGGCCACGATGCCAGACAGTGTTAAGGTGCATTATCCTGGCTGCACTATGATTATTGACTGCACAGAAATACGTACAGAGCAGCCACCAACTGTGCAACAAGAACGAGTCTTGTACTCAAATTACAAAGGCGCATATACGCTGAAGTTTTTAGTGGCTGTAACACCAGGAGTAATTATTTGTTTTTGTTCAAAAGCCTATGGTGGTAGACTGTCTGATGCCCGCATTACAGTTGATTCTGGTTTCCTCGATCTTGTTCAACCTGGAAATACAGTTCTTGCCGATAAGGGATTTCCAGGCATCCAGACAGTTTTAGGAAACCAGAATGCTGTTCTTGTTAAGCCTCCATTTCCCCATGCCTCTCAGTTTACGCCAGAGGAGGTTAGGGACACTTACAATATCGCTCAAGTGCGAATACATGTCGAACAAATGATTCAGAGGATTAAAATATACAATGTCTTGAACAACAAAGTACCAACTGAGCTTATCCCATGCATGACGGATGTCTTTCATGTGTGGCTGTGTGCTAGCTAACCTCCAGCTCCCAATAATTAAGCGCAAAGAACAGCAACAGTCATTTGTCGTGTCTGCATCATGAACAATCGACTTCATTGGTCTCACTCTGGATTACACAAAACGAAATGAACGGTTGATGGGGGAGGATCAGTGCGCTAGCCACCATTTCGATAATAGGACTTGTTTTCGTCTGGGCTGGCCGGGGGTTCCGACAAGTGCTCTTGGCGAAACATTAGCTAGTGGACTGAGGCCTTCATAGCTTTCTTATTTTGCTCTGTGTTGCCAAGGGTCTCATCTGCCATAGATACTCACTTTGCATTATTTGTTCGAGCATTGAGTATTAGCATTTTATTGTTTCGAAATTGGACGTGGTCTTTGAGAAACACCGTAATGGTGGGCTCCGGATTAGTTCTTATTTCATTGCGGTTCTTTATAGTGCACTGATATCGCAGAGCACACAGGCGTTGACCAATTTTTGCACACTGTTGGTGCCGTTTCCATGCAGCTTAGGTCATCTATGATGTTCCATTAACAAACTTCTGTCTCGTGCTGCATTGTGTCACTTACTTGAACTTGAAATAGGTGAGCCGAGCATGTTCTGGAGCGTTGCAAATAGATGTGTGATGCTGTACAGTGGAAAAAGAGCCTGTTTTTGTTTTTTGTGTGTATGAAGTTAAGGGACTGGGTTGAGCTGTTTGATGTAGAGAAGAAAAAAAAGGTTCTGTACTGGGAACATTTGTGAGTTATGCGTAGTCACCTGCCTTTACTTGTCATTGCATTTTGTGTACATGTGAATTACTCTTATGTTTCCCACTTTTATATTATGCAATCCTGTTTTGCATGATATTTTTGGTATTTGATGTCATTGCCATTAGGCACTTATGTTTGAAGTCTGTCGTATCGCCTCCGACTGTGATTGCATTTCAACCTGCTTTGGATGCGCTAGTTTTAGTTCAGAATAATAACTGTTCCAGCAAGCAGCAGCTTATTGTTTATCTTCATCATCATCAACCAATTTTTATGTCCACTGCAGGACGAAGGCCCTGTGACCTACAGTTACCCCTGTTTTGCGCTAGCTGATTCCAACTTGTACCTGCAAATTTCCCTGACTTCATCAAGAAATTTGTTTAGCTTAATATTTGCGAAAAGCATGCCCTTCTAGTGTAGCTTCTCAAATGCTGCACGAAATTGCAAACTTATGTTCCTAGTGTGACTGCTTTCAGTGTTATGTACACATGAAGCATCAGAACTAGTGAACAAATGACATGTTAACTCTTAATTTTTTTCTAAGATTGTCAATTTCATATACCACTATGTACCTTTAGGATATAGGCATTTTCTTCGGTTGTGCAATAAAAGTGAGAAACGTGAAATGCTTTTTTCATTATGTTTTGCGCACAAAGTATAGTAGTACAAACAAATCTCAGTGAGCACATGCGTTATTTCGCTACAGCTGCAGCAGGCAGAAGGTAAGTGAAATAAAATCTCTCAAGGGCTGGGATGCTCTCGTCAAGAAAGGTATCATCCCTGCTGACTTCAATAATGACATTTTGCCTGCTGGCATATACAAGAAATAGCATTTTTGTAGATTCAACAAGTACAGTAATATCTGTACTTGATGAAATATCTGTGCGTCGTCTTCAGTCTTCGGTTGCTGCCTGTTCCCTGGATGTAGTCTAGCATGCTCTCTCCCGAGCTGTCGAACCTGTCTGCTTCTTTACACTTGTGGGAACACTTGATTTCCAAAAGGCATGTTTCCTCAGACAGGCAGAACATTCCATCAGGACTGCCACACAGCCAAGGCTGATCCGAGTGTATGAGCAAACCCATCTGAAAAAGTTACAATTACCTCACTGCCAGGCACTACAAGCACTCATTGATTGTCGTAGCTTGTCACAGGCATCCATAATTACCAATGATGCTAGTCTGTACAGTATCCCCTCCACAGTTTAGTGCAAGTTTCATCATATTAAAACATCTGTCCCCATGTTGAACTTCATGCCGCCCAAAAGCGTTGTGCTTTATTTTTTTTTTTTTTTTGCTTTGAAGGCTCTGTCTCTCTCAAGTGTTCATTGTAGAGCACTGAACACCAGACTAACGTTTGACCCCACCTCCACAACTTCAACACCTAGTTGACGCTCAAACTCCGTTCGAGCCAGGGGTTCTGTACGGAGTCCTGTAGTCGAAGAAATAAAAAATAGCTTTAAACTTGGCATTGTACAATTAGAATACACATCACTAAAACAAGAACCATTCGACAACCATGTGCAAGTACATGTACATGGTTTCTGTTCTGTGATTGTTTTTAAGTACTGTGTATTCCACTAGAAAAACCTTGTACTTTATACACAGCATAAGCCGTGGCCTCTGTAGAAAATGGCCTTGAGTTCAGGATGGCCCTGGCAACCTCCTCAGGGCTCCGTCGGGCATGGAGTATTGTGTGGCTAGTGGTACTGCTTATGCGAAGCTTCTTTGCTTTGTGCCACCTAAATTAGAGTTAACATACCCAATATCAGAAGAATGAAGAGTACATGTAAAGAGCAATAATGTCCTCTGTCACTGATGTTTCATAGCTTAGACAGCTTGACTGGCCCATGGTGGCCACACATAGGTCTGACAGTGACTCACAGACAATATTTGTCTGATAAAACTCCTTCTGCTCTTGCGTCATGAGTTGTACGTAATCATTTGCTGCTACACTTAGCTTCGGGTAGGTGCCTGATATCTGCAGCACATGCAAGGCCTTGCAAGGTGCTGGAAGCAGCTGGATAATTTTTTCGAGCTGTAAAACCCGCCTGGATTCTTGTTCTGCTTCAATGCTGATTAAGTCTGCCTCACTCCTCGCCATCTCTTGCAGTGCTTCCGTAAATGGACGATACAATGCCCGGGAAGTGCTTCAATGCATAAAATGGGGACAGCTCTGCAGGCTGTTTGTTTCCTACAAAGGGGCTCTTGTAGCCTGGGAGCAAGAATGACAAAATTCATTGCATATTAAGCAATAGCTAATCAGTGTGCTTAGCACCAAACCACATAAAAAAGTGACAGCTATGAAGGTGATATCCAGAGAAAAGATGCATTAACAGAGCACTATAGTGGTAAGGATGACATGAGATAACAGATGTTTCATGCAATCAGTGCTGTAGTCATAATTAGCAGCACACGTACTATAAGGTACGTTAACAGCGTAAGGCCACCAGAGGGGACAGAAGAGAGAACAGAGCGCTGACGTACGTATTATGCGCATACTATGCAACAGCAATACAACCAAATGCATCGTACTTCCAAACAATTCTTCAGTGCTGGCCTTATCATTTAGCTGCGGCTTCCCTCGTGGCTTTCCCCATGCCTGTGGTGCACTTGATGCAGGACGCATGATCAAATTCATTCAAATAGAAAGCAACTGCAGCACAGTGCTTGCAGTTACCCAGGCTGCCGTAGCGGCACGTGCATTTGCCACTTTCGATTGTGCGGGGCTCAGTCGTCAGCTGCGAATCGGAATCAGAAGAACAGGCAGCTGAATCATAATGCGAGACCAAATAAAAACAAAGAAAAGTGAAGTCGGGGCCGTAACAAGCATTGAACGCCGGAAACAGTCGGCTAATGCATTTCTCGAGCCTTGTTATATCGCACATGCACAAAAGCATACTTAGGCGACATCGTTTTGTTTACTTACTTTGAGGTCCACTTGGTATACGTGCTTCCTTTGCTCCGACAGACATTTTGCAGAAATCTCAGACCCGTCAACCTCCCGGACACCGAACACATGGTTATTGTCCAGCAAGCGGCGTCCTTTCCGCAGTAGCGATGGCCGAAAATACTCGTCGAGGCCGTGGACCGGCTTGAAACCGCAATGCAGAACCCGCGACATCGCGGGTAACTTGCGTCTCTCTCCGGGTGCTGCCGAGTGAAAACGTTCGCGAGCAAATGCAGTTGCGGTGCAACGTTGATAACAGTTCAAATGTCGCAAGCACAGTCGGAAGCAACCACGGAAAGTAGGGCTCGAAGGGCGCTGACACACGGTGGCAAAGTTTCGTTTCCCGGTGGAGCGCCTGCGTGATTGGGGACGCCTCCGTTGGTGGCGCGGATAGCAGCGCGCTGGTGGCGCCGCCCGACGATTGTAGGTTCCCTATAGGAGGAAGTGGGGTAGGGTGGAGTGTTTTGTGCGCCGATCGTGCAACACATTTCCATAAAGCGTGGGAGAGGGTGAGTCTTCTACTGACAAGAGGTGCTTTTGCCATGGCGTCCGCTCTGTTGGCTAATCTGCGGTAATGGTAGTGTTTCTCTGTGAGGTCTGTAGTCATGAAGCGTGAGCGTGTATGTAAGATGCGTGCGTGGGTGTGGTGTTGACTTTTTTCTGTTCTCTGTCTGTGAATACACGACAACATATCCCAGTCTTTCATCCTGTTGGCCGCCTGATCAGGTAGCGCACGCTAGTTGTCTTGTGGTCCAGAAATTCGAATGCAGGGAAGCGTGGCTGTCGAACATTGCTGGAGGATGTGCCACGCCAGGCCCGTATGCCCGACATGCCACTTGCGCGTAGTTGATGCGCCTCAGCTCAAGCTTACCTCCTACACGCACTGTGTTGCCTGCACATGTGCCTTGTCAGTGGTGCCACTTCAATTGTCACCGGGATCATATGGCGTTGGGCTACCGTTTGTAGTGGTAAAAGGGTGTTTTAATTTCAATATCTTACTTTCTCGAGGAGGGATGTGCAGGCTTATGTGTTTTGCGGGCTCACTTGGTGAACTAAGGTTGTAGCTTACAAATTCACTCACCTTTCTCCGCTCTCATCAACCACATAGGTGAGGCTGAAAAAGATTTTCAAAAACATTTGCGTGTTACACATCTCTGCCCATTCAAATTCATCTATCACAACACACTGTAGCACAATTATCCTCCTTAACGCATGACTGTCACTACTTTTTTTTTTCTTGTGCAAATGTTTGTACAGTGTCACAGGATCCTGTGGTGGTGTTCAGTTTCTTACCTCGTGTCAGCATCTTCTGTGCTGCAAAGGAGACTTGAATAAATGGAAAGAACATGCTCGTTCACTTTTTCCTACTTGTGCTAAGTGCCCCGAGGTAGAAGTATGAAATGATAAAAAGCATGTCTAGGTGTACAATCGTACACAAACTTTGGCCACACCTTTTTGCTTCACCATGCCGCACAGTTAAATAGGGTCAATTGCCACTAAAAGCAATCTCAGAGAACATTCTAGACTACCATAGCTACAATATAGTGTGTATCTAACAGCTGTTAGCATTGGAGCTACGCAAGAAGCGTGCACTTGAAAGAACTGATTGCACGGTTTCATATCATGAAACTGGCTTCGCCTCACAGGATATACGGTACTGGTTACTACTTGTAATGTTTCAACTGTCACTGAATCATTGTGGGCCTATTGCTGTTGCTTGAATAAACTTTCCTGTTCAACATTGCTTGACTTAAGCCACATTTAGCCTGGTTGACTCTGTTTTCTTTCCCGCATGCATGCATGCAATTGCATCCTTGACTTCACTGCTCGTCTTTTTCACTAGCTGTACCAACACATTAAACTCACAGTGAAGGCTGCGGTGCTGTCTCCATCAGTTCCACCATGGCTGGGAAGTCTGGCCATTTAATTGTGGGGATGTCAGCAGCCCCAGCACCGCTCTTCTGTTTATCTCGAATTTCTTGCCGTTTTCGCATATACACATCTTTAATGTTCTTAAATTTCTTCTCAGCTTCAGTCCCTCGAAGATACAAAAAAAAAATAAAAAAAAATCACGCATGCGTTCACGCAACAAATGAACTATCATTCTAAACACGTCTGTGCATGCAGCTTGCTTTTTTTTTTTGGTGTGTATGGTGCAGCGAGATTTCCTTATGTTTGAAGCACCAGAAATGTTTTTTGCGTTACATTTTCGGCGCTACGTGCCGGTGAAGAAAACGCGTACGCGCATGCTTGCTTAAAGCTCGGTGTCACAATGTGTGCGCCTGCGACAGAAAGTATCGGGTTCGGGACATTGCGAGCGATAACACATAAGCAAAATCGAACTTTGAAGCGCCGTTTGTTTTGCACTATCGCCGCCTGCAGACGAAACACAAACGATCGAGCGCGCGGTCTGGAGCAACATTATTGGCCAGTGATTGTTAATCCCGAGACCATTTCAACCAGCCGCTAACATCAACCGACACAAACGCCATGCAACATGACCCTGGCCGTCTAGCGCCCAGCGTCCAGCGCTCAATGGCAATCCAACCAACGCGCTCGAGCGTACGGCCGCCGGTAGACAACATGACCAGACGATCTCGTCTGCACAACACCACGGCGCTTCCCATACAAATACCTATCTAGGAATGCTCCGCTATTTCCTTATTCGTTACAGTAACGCGCTTGCTCTAAAAGTTTAATTCCGAGCTACGAAATTGCCTGCGAAGTGTTGCTCCTTTCACCATACAAGTCCTGCTCTTGCCAGTCTCTCAAAGTTAATTTCTCAAAAGTGCGGGGCACTTCTGAGATATGCCGAATATCTTCCCAATCTCCAGCCATGCAAGGTCTTTCTTCGTTCGGTCCTTGAAGTCTACGTGCCTCTTGTTGTACAAAAATGGGTACTCCTTGACCGTATTCAGGAGGACCTCGGTGGAGTACTCCATGTTTTCTTCTACAAGACACTTTCGTTTTTGCCGCCGGCAATGACAACCGGAAGTCTCGCGCGATACTTCCGGGACAACGCTGATTGGTTTAGCGGTTTGCGACTCGCAGTCGCAAGGATGGAAAATCGAGCAGCGTGCGACTGGCTTGCGACCGTCGCTTTTCGACCTATGCGACCATTTGCGACTGTCCATTTGCGACCAGAACGGTCGCGCGACCTCTGCGACTCGCAAGTGTGAATGGGCCTTTAGGAGTCGCTGCTCCTCGAACATCTTCCCCTGGAAGTCAGCAGTCGTGGCCCTTCGTTTCCTGCGGGTGCCATCTGAGCTGTCACTGGGAAGGCTTCTGCTTCCCTGAATAGAGTTTTCGTCGTGGTGGCTGCTTGCCATCTCAGGTGCCTGAGACTCGGGGGTGGACATTCTTCAAGTATTGTGGCTTCGACATCTGGATAGGACGACGAGCTGGAGTCCATCATGCCGAAGATGAGCTGCGTTTCAAGAAGACAGCCAACTGGATTAGTTCACATGCTAAGCAGCAGCAAATCTGAATTTTCAATATCTTGATGCGAGTGTAGCAGATTCATTTGACTAATTTTAGTTTCACTTTAATGTTCATTATACACTGTATTAGTCAGTACTGTTCGTGCTAAACTATATTGTTTGTTTGTGCCACGGTGGCATATTAAATCGTACTTAATTGTGCTGATGTAACTTATATGCAAAAGAAAATAAATGATTTCTGAAAATACTGAGTGCCACTAAAATGTGTTCATTGAGTGTCATTTATTGAAATCAGTCATTATATTATGTGATGAACAACTAATGTGAATTTCTTCGACATATTTTTGTAATCGCACGCACAGTGTGCTACACCCGTGTGCGCAATGGGTTACAGCTCCAAAACAGTAAAAGCCACATCTATCACTCAATGTGTTGACGTTTACTTGGGTGCTTTGCAATAAAGAATATACTTTTCACTAAGTGTTACTTCCTCTACTGAGGCACTGTTGCTTGTGGTGCCTATGCCGCTCCCAGCCTCCTCCATTAGGGTCGTTTACAGGCAGGGAGCCTAGGAACCTGTGTACTTCTGAGAAAAACGGACAGCTTGGTGGGAAGGACCCCGTTGTGAGTTGTTTCAGGCACTTCCTGAACATTAACAAAATAAATATGAGTAAACAACTATTAAATCATACCCAGCAATGACTACCAGTGCATAAAAAACGCAACATGTTTAAATAAAGTATAGACTAGCGAAGTTAAACCTCTGTCGACAAAATTGACATGCGATCTTTCGCACCTCTCAGAAAAGCATTGCGTGAGTTGTGCGAGAAAAATGGAAGTTGCAGTCACATCTCAAGATATTAAGACTTGCTGGCTACTTAATTATTCTTAACATCTTCCGTCCTGACGGAAAGCAGCGCATTATGAAGTGCGCCTTCCCTTCGTTTTATATGACACGTTCCCGCTCATAACTGGTAACTACACCAGGCTTTATAGACGTTTGTAATTTTTTCAGGGCGTGTGACTGCTAATTAGCATTCATTGCAGTAGGCTGTCACTGTAAACGATTGCAGAGAAAGCGTGCAGTTCACTTTTGTGCCGCAGAATACACCGCTATAACAATGCAGCGAAACACATCATATCCGAAACCAAGCAGAATGCCAAGACCTATGTATGCAACAGCGAAAACAAGATCTCGATGCGCATGACACAGCTCTCAGGCGGCGAGGACGCGCCCAGCTTACTGCCATGCTTTTTCTCACCTGTAAGTGTGTCCCAAGTTCTGTATTTTCGTGTGCACCTGTTCCTTCGTGCGGGGAACACCAGCGCTTGTGAGTGCTCCCGCAATACTGGCGTACACGTCTCCGTTGTGCTTCTGCGCGCGTAGCGAGCGGAGGTTGTCTTCCCACGGCTTGATAAGTGTCCACGTGTCCCTCTCCGACCATTGTAGCCGCTGTTTCTTGCGTGCGCCCACGGCTGTTCGGTCAGCGGCGTTGGCCATGGATGCTCACAATATCGCGCGTGCGGTTTTTCTCGTTCGTGCGGCGCGCGTTTTCTGTAAGCGTTGTTACGTAACAACCTGGTCCAGAGTATACCTTGGAAGTTTACCACGAGGCAGCCCCTTTCATCAGCGTCGCCTAGAGGGCGATAGTGGTCGACACCGACGGTGAAGGCAGACAAGCGTCCCAAATCGGCAGGGCGCCTTTCATCAGCGTCGCCCACCGACCATTACGAGTTGACCGGATTGAGGCGAGAGGCCAACTTCCAGGAATTACTACCATAGGAACGACAACAATCTCGGTTTCGTAGATAACCATGCAGTAGCAGCAAATTCGAGGGCGAAGATGCAACAGTACAGGCGGAGTTCAGTGAACAATAATACAACTCCTGTGATTGACCGCACCAAGGTTAGGAGATTCCCCAGTCGAAAGTCCGGGGGAACACGAAGAGATTCAAAGCGGAGACCGGTAGCGCAGGGGCTGGTGTTGACGTCACCTGATGATGATTATTGTGGTTTATTGGCGCAAGGGCCAGATGTGGCCAAAGAGCGCCAAGACGATGGTAATGACTTGTTTCTGGTATATGAATAGTCAATTACATGAACATTCGATGTGGCATGGCTGTAAAGGGGCCTAAAAACAGTCGCTGTAAAGAGCGTAAAATCTATACGTAATAAGATTATGGCAATGACTAATGATGTGTACTATAGACATGAATATACATTGCAAAAGAATGATATGACTTACAAACATATTACAGATGCAGGAATTGGCCAGAAGCACAAGTACCTAAACAGAGCCCTTGAGATACAAGAGCTTGTAGGCATGTGCTATAAAAAAAAAAAAAAACAATCACAGCAACATCCTCTTGAGAGAGGATGTGCTACGAACTTACTGGGCTAATAACATGTAGCACAACATCTTTCAAGTATGCGAGGACTGCTTTGGTGTTAAAGAGCGGTTCTTTACCAAGAAACATGGCGGGATGCAGAGGAACACAAGAGCGATATGCTAGAGGAAAGTGTTTCTTTCTTTCTCTTTCGGCTTCCCGACACTCCAGGAGGACGTGGAGGACGGTGAGCCTGTCGCCACATCTACCACAGGTTGGAGGATCATCACCATTCAATAGAAAATTGTGGGTGCCGTAGGTGTGTCCTATTCTGAGACGACAGAATAGGACATCAGTTCGTCGTGTTTTTGTTACGGAGGGCCAGTAACCTAACTGTGGCTTAATCAAATGAAGCTTATTACTTGTTTCGGCGTCCCACAAGCGTTGCCAGTGGCTTCGCAGTTTCTTTCGCAAGAAAGGTTTCAAATCTGTTGCAGGAACAGCAGCTGTAGGGTTAATAGCGGGTGTTGTGACTGATGTGGCCATTTGGTCGGCAAGAACATTGCCCTCGATGCCTCGATGCCCAGGCACCCAGCATATAATGACATGTTGGTTAGTTGCGTATGCTCTACAAAGAACAGAATAGAGCTCAATGAGAATGGGGTTTTTCTGTTTACAGGGTGACTTCAAGGCTTTTACGACGCTTTGAGAGTCTGTAAATATAATAGTTTTTTGAAGTTTTGATTTCTTTATATGCTTTACAGCTGACAATATTGCGTAGGCCTCAGCCGTAAAGATACTTGTTTCTTGGTGAAGCACGCCGGATTCCGAGAAGGACGGGCCGACGGCTGCATAGGATACTCCGGCATGTGATTTAGAAGCGTCTGTGTAAAATTCTGTGCACGGGTACTTGGACTGTAATTCTAGGAAATGCATTCGGATTTCAACCTCTGAAGCGTGCTTTGTAACCTCTACAAAGGACATATCACATGCTACCACCTGCCACTCCCAAGGTGGTAACAGCTTGGCTGAAGGCATTAAGCGATGTTCGTGGAGTGGGATATCCATTTCTTCGCTAAGCTCCCTGACACGCAGTGAGAAAGGCTGTCTTATAGACGGACGATTACCAAAAAGTGTAGCACACGTCATATCGTTAACGGTATTAAAACATGGATGCTGATGATTAGAGCGGACTTTAAGGAAATATGTGAGGCTGGTGTATGTTCTCTGCAGATGGAGTGACCACTCATTTGATTCGACGTATAAACTTTCAATGGGACTTGTTCTGAAAGCGCCAGTGGCCAGGCGGATACCTTGATGGTGGACGGGATCCAGCATCTTCAGCGCACTAGGGGCGGCAGAGTGATATACCGCGCTACCGTAGTCCAGTCGTGATGAAATGAGACTCTTGTAAAGATTCATTAAACACTTCCTGTCACTACCCCAGGATGTGTGAGATAAAACTTTTAGTAAGTTCATTGTTTTTAGACATTTCACCTTGAGATATTTTATATGTGGAATGAAAGTAAGTTTACAATCAAGTATGATGCCTAGGAACTTGTGCTCTTTGTTGACAGGTATTCGTTGTCCATACATTTCGATAGTGGGATCTGCAACAAGCCCTTTCTTCCTGGTGAAAAGAACACAAGAGCTTTTGTCGGGGTTCACCTTGAATCCGTTTTCGTCTGCCCACTTGGACACTTTGTTCAAGCCCTGTTGTACTTGTCTCTCACAGACTGTGAGGTTGCAGGATTTGAAACCTATTTGTATGTCGTCTACGTAGACAGAATAAAAAATAGCTGGCGGTAGTGAGGCGCGAAGCGTGTTCATCTTCACGATAAACAGTGTGCAGCTGAGCACACCTCCTTGGGGTACACCAGTTTCCTGTATAACAGTGCATTACAGTGCATTGCCTATTTTAACCCGGAATGTGCGGTTGTGTAGGTAGCTTTCAATAATAATTAACATATTACCGCGGATGCCCATTGCCGACAGATCGCGTAGGATTCCGTAACGCCAGGTCGTATCGTACGCCTTTTCCATATCGAGAAACACGGATAGGAAGTATTGTTTATGTATGAAGGCATCACGAATGTTTGCTTCGATGCGCACGAGATGGTCCGTTGTAGACCGTCCTTCTCTGAAGCCGCACTGATATGGATCAAGTATTTTGTTTGACTCAAGGAAGTGTAAAAGGCGACGATTGATCATTTTTTCAAAGAGTTTGCAGATACAACTTGTGAGGGCTATTGGGCGGTAACTTGTTACTAATTTGGGGTCTTTACCTTGTTTCAGAATCGGAACGACAAGGGATTCTTTCCATGCAGTAGGTAGGTACCCGGCAGCCCATATAGCATTGAAAAGTGCGAGTAACGTTATTTGGGTATCACTGTGAATGTGTTTGATCATGTCGTACATGATCCTGTCGGGTCCAGGTGCAGAGCTCCGACATGCAGCCAAGGAGGCTCTCAATTCGGCGATGTTAAAAGGCATGTTATAGGGTTCGTTCTGTCTGCATTTGCGGTCAATAGCCTTGCGTTCTGCGATTTGTTTGTGCTTAAGGAATGCCTCGGAATAATTATTTGAACTAGACACGCGCTCGAAGTGTTCGCCAAGAGCGTCAGCTTGGTCTTCCAAGCTGTTCGCTTCGTCGTTCACTAGCGGCAACGGATGGATTTCTTTTCCCTTTAGCCTCATTAGCCTGTCCCATACTTTTGCCTCTTGAGTATACGAGTTGATACCTGAGAGAAACCTTTCCCAGCTTGCCCTCTTAGCCTGTCTTCGCGTCCTTCTTCCCTGGGATTTAACATGTTTAAATTCTATGAGGTTTTCAGCTGTAGGACATTCACGTAGTTTGCCCCAAGCTTGATTTTGTCTCCTTCGTGCCTGTCTACAATCGTTATTCCACCAGGGGACCCGTCTTTTAAATGAAGTGCCACATGTTTGAGGGATGAACTTCTCAGCGGCGTCAATGATAAAAGCAGTAAAATATGATACGGCATGATCTATAGTAAAATTATTTATAAAATCTCGTGATAAGTACGTGGATTCCCTAAAGCATTCCCAGTCAGCTGAGGCCAGTTTCCAGCGAGGGACATGGGGAAGAGAGTCATGTTCAGTTACTAAGTTTAGGGTTACTGGGAAATGATCACTTCCGAATGGGTTTTTAATTACATGCCAATCTAAGTCAGGGAAAAGTGAGGCAGAGCCAATTGACAGGTCTATTGATGAATATGAACTATGATGGATATTGTAATATGTTGGTTCCTTCTTATTGAACAGGCACGCACCGGAGTTAACAAGGAAGTTTTCAATGAGTCGACCTCTCGCGTCGCATCGCGAATCTCCCCAAAGGGTATGATGAGCATTAAAATCACCAGTGATAATGTATGGTTCTGGGAGCTGGTCGATGAGGCTGTAAAATTCCGTTTTAGTGAGGTGATGGTTGGGTGGTATGTAAATGGAGCAGATCGTTATAAGCTTGTTGAATAAAATTGCTCGCACAGATACAGCCTCGAGAGGCGTGTGAAGGGCAAACTGTTGGCAAGCAACAGACTTATTTACAACTATGGCTACACCTCCGGACAAGGCAGAAGCGTTGTCACGATCTTTACGGAAAATGGCATATTGCTTGAGAAAGTTGGACTGCGTAGGTTTTAAGTGTGTTTCTTGGACACACAGCACCTTCGGATTAAATTTATGTATGAGTTCTGTGATGTCGTCGAGGTTACGAAGTAGTCCTCTGACGTTCCACTGTAGTATCTGTGTGGCCATGTTGCAAACGAAGTTTGTGCTGTGTGTCTCGTGTAAAAACACTAACTTAACTTACAGAGCCCTTGTCGGGCCCTGTGATGCGGGCTTTTTCTTTTTTGGAGCGGTCGAGAGATTCTCGCCGCTCCTTTGGCGCTGGCTGCGCCGTCTGGCTGGAAAATGTGTCCATCGGCTCTTGCGGAGCGCTGGACACCCGCTCTTGAGAGCGGTTTGTTCGCAGTGAAGGCCTCGTCTCGAGAGGCAAGACCTTGGAGGCCACCAGCCCAGAGGTGGATGGCCCCTTCTGCTGGGGTGGCGGAACAGCGCTAGCTGCAGTCGCCGAGGGGGCAGATGGCTTCACCGCCGGCTCACTACGCATGGGCCGGACAGCAGCCGGAAGCCGCTGCGACGCTGCCCCCTGACGCGTCACATCGGCAAAGCTGGTTTTAGACAGGTAGGTAACCCGCCTTCGTGCCTCTTTGAAAGTTATGTTTTCTTTTACCTTAATTGTCACTATTTCCTTTTCTTTTTTCCAAGATGGGCACGACCGCGAGTATGCGGCGTGCTCCCCATCACAGTTAACACAATGTAGAGAACCTTCACAAGACTCGGAGGAGTGTTCGTGAGCACTGCATTTCGCACAGGTTTGGCGGCCTCGGCAGTTCTGCGAACTATGGCCGAACCGCTGGCATTTGAAACATCGAAGGGGATTTGGCACGTATGGCCTAACACGAAGCTTGATGTACCCGGCCTCGATGGACTCGGGCAGGACACTTGAGTTGAAAGTAAGTATTAGGTGTTTGGTCAGGAGTTCTTTGCCATCTCGCCTCATTTTAATCCGTTTAACATTGATGACATTCTGATCACTGAAACCCTCAAGGAGTTCAGCCTCACTCAGCTGCAACAGGTCATCATCTGAGACAACGCCACGGGTGGTATTCATAGTACGGTGTGGGGTTACTGTTAATTGGGCATCTCCAAATGACACTAGATTGGGCAGTTTCTCGTATTGTTTGAGATCACGGAGTTCCAAGAGGAGATCCCCGCTTGCCATCCTGGATGCTTTGTAGCCTGTTCCAAAAATATCAGTCAAAGACTTTGAGACAAGGAAAGGTGAAATTGTACGTACTGATGTGTCTGACTTTTCAGAGTGAATTACATGAAATCGGGGGAAATTCGGTGTTTGGCGTCCAAAAAACTGGAACACATCTTCGGTGCGCCCTCTTTTCAGACGGCGATCAGGGAGTGGCGGGAATTGTTCAGCCATAGGTATAGAATTTTTCGGCAGCGACGCCAGCCACCCACCATGGAGCCCAACGAGGGGACGCTGCAGGACCTGGAAAAGACAGGTCCTACAAAACGCCAGCTGTACGCCACTACTATAACCAAATATGTACAGCCAAGGTTGGTTGCACCACACAAGGTTAACCCTCGCTGCCTGGAAAGTCGGAAGTAAATAGAAGAGAGGAGAAGACAGGAAAGATTGAAAGTGAGAGAGAAAGACGAAGATTGAAGAGAAGGATAGGAAAAGGCAACTACCGATTTCCCCCGGGTGGGCCAGTCCGGGGGTGCCGTCTACGTGAAGCCGAGGCCAAAGGGGTGTGTTGCCTCCGCCGGGGGGCCGTAAAGGTCCAAACACCCGGAATTGGCTCAACCCCCAGGATCCCCTTTTCCCCGGACACGGCTAAGCCGCGCACGGTTAGACGCGGGAGGGGCCAACCCTCGTGTGCTCGGGTCCGTGGTGTCGCAACACACCAAACGCCTGCTGACGCAGACGCCCCTGCGGGCTTGACGTCACCTGATACGAACTCAGACGTTGAATATGCTCCTGATGGAGGGGGCTTCCGTACCAGGGGCCAGTGTACCATAGGTCAGTGTACAGCGCACTATGATGAGCTGCAGGCCAGATCGCAAGCGCTGTCGGCCGTCACGGCGGCGGTCAGCGAGCTAGGCCTATCGTCTCGTTCGGCCGTGTTCCGATGGGGGCGAAATGCAAGAACGTTTCTCTGGGTCCACTTTAAAGTACCTCACGTAGTCAAAATTAATCCGGCGCCCCTACTACTGTGTGCTGCATAATGAAATCGTAGTTTTAGCAGCCTCCACTCCCATCCCATTCAAAAAAAAAAAAAGAAAAGCGCCATCCTCGCGTGCAAGCGAAGTGGGCGAAGCCTACGCGACGTCGTTATAGGGGCTAAAATATATCGACGGTGCCTACCACTGTTTACAGACATGGTGTAGGTCTATACAGCATAGTGTTTAGGTACACGACAGCCTCGTAATTGTAAAATGAATCATTGTTGGCCTCACGCCAACACTCATAAGTTTAATTTGCCTCATGACAACTAAGAACTCTGTCAGCAATATAGGTGCGGTCTTGAACTGTACCTTACCGAAACTAATGAGATAGAGTGAAACCTCGGAGCTCAGTGATTGAATAAACCAAGAAATATGCTTTTCCATTAGAGACGCACTGATATTTATTTTATTTACATATACTGCCATCATGTACACAGCAAGATATTGCAGGAGTGGGTATATACTATCTTCAATAAATTGAATACATTTCTGATGCAAAAAAGAACGACGCAGACAAAGCAATATTAGGAAAGCATAGTTGATTACTGAACATAATTGGGCATCATTAATCATTCGATGACTCACGCAAGGAACTCTCAAAACCATTCCAAATTGCAAATGTATGTTGAAAAAAAACTGAAACAATCGATGAATTCAAAGGAACGATGTTGTCACGATTAATGCTGATGGGCCGAGAAGAAGAGTTACTGAAAACAATAGGTGCTTGGTATAGGTTTTCCCATGAGCAGTTTATGTAGCAGAACAACACGGTCATAAGTACGTCTATGGACCAGATGTTTTAGTAGCATTATAAGCATGTGATAGTCAGAAGTGGCGGTCATAACGATTATATATAAATCTAATGACCTTTTCTGTATAGTAATTGTAAAAAAGATTTGAAACTGCTTTAAAATTTAGTGACATTTGCCATGTTCTGCTCCATTCGCCAAAAACGCGCGAATACTTCATTCAACTCTAACTGATCATGAGTACCAGTTATAGTAGCAAAGGACGCAGTCATAAACATATAGTCTTACTTCAACAGAAGAGACTGCAATTACGTCGACGGCATCGTTTATACAGATAACAAACAGCAATGGACCCAAGACAGACCCCTGTGGTACACCAGATGTGACATTTAAAGGGCCCCTAAACCATCCAGGCGTGGTGGCGTGGAGCAGAGGTAGAACACCCGACTTCACATCTGATGGTCGTAAGTTCGAATCCTGCTCCAGTGCACTACATTTTCAGGCATGGAGTGGTGCCTGACACCGGCAAAAAATATTGCCGAGAGCTAATGGGGCTATACTAGTTCAGGTGCAACCACACTAGGCAGGTCCACTAAGCTTCATCACAGTCACTCCCTCACCAGAACAGGAATTGGCCTCCCTGGTGCAGTATTCGGCCACTACCTCCCTCATGAATCCGACAATTAACCCATGGCCCTCAGTCGCCAGCGGCTGCGGAGCACCTGACCAAGGCGGCGGTCAGACCTGCGACCTGGCAGAGGGTGCTAAGAATCCCTGGGTCCGGACAGGCCGCCAATGGAAACTGAACCTGGCAACGTTCAACACGCGTACCCTCTCGAGTGAGGCTAGCTTAGCAGGACTACTTGAGGAATTATCAGACATTGCCTGGGATATTATTGGCCTTAGTGAGGTTAGAACTGGTGAGGCTTACACCGTGCTGACTAACGGCCACATCCTCTGCTACAGAGGTCTTCCAGAAAAGAGAGAATCCGGGGTAGGATTTCTAATTCATAACATAGCGGGCAACATTGATGAAATCTACAGCATTAGTGGGAAGGTAGCAGTCGTCGTAATAAAGCTGAATAGGAGGTACAAAATGAAGGTAGTTCAAGCCTACGCCTCAACTTCCAGTCACGATGATGAAGAAATAGAACAGTTTTATGAAGATGTCGAATTTGCAATGAGAAAGGTGCAAACTCAGTATACTGTAGTCATGGGCGACTTCAATGCAAAAGTGGGGAAAAAGCAGGTTGGCGAGCAATTGGCAACTACGGCATCGATTCCAGGAATGCAAGAGGAGAGATGTTGGTAGAATTCGCGGAAAGGCATAGGCTCCGAATAATGAATACATTCTTCAGGAAGCGCAGCAACAGGAAGTGGACCTGGAAAAGCCCTAATGGAGAAACAAGGAATGAAATAGATTTCATACTCTCTGCCGATCCGAGCATAGTGCAGAATGTAGAAGTGTTAGGTAAGGTAAAGTGCAGTGACTATAGGTTAGTGAGGTCTAGGATTTCTCTAAATTTGAAGAGAGAAAGAGTGAAATTAGTCAAGAGGAAACATGCCAACCTAGACGCAGTAAGGGTGAAAGCAGACCAATTGAGGCTGGTGCTCGCAAACAAATATACAACTTTAGAACAAGAAGATGAAGATAACATAGAGGTAATGAACGAAACCGTAACTAGGCTGATCTCAGAAGCAGCAATTGAAGTGGGAGGTAAGGCACCAAGGCAACCAGTAGGGAAGCTCTCCCAAGAAACAAAGGACCTAATAAAGAAACGACAAAACATGAAAGTTTCGAACTCAAGAGATCAGATAGAATTCGCTGAACTGTCAAAACTGATCAACAAGAAGAAAGTAAGGGATATTCGAAATTATAACGTGGGGAAGATTGAGGAAGCCGTAAAATATGGACGCAGCATAAATCAGTAAGAAGAAAGCTTGGCATAGGACAAGGCAAGATGTATGCACTAAAATATAAGCATGGTAATATCATCAGCAATTTCGATGACATAGTAAAAGCAGTGGAAGAATTCTATACTGACGTGTACAGTTCCCAAAACAGCCAAGCTACTTTCATTAGAAATAGTGATGAACCGGATACAGAAGCTCCTTCTATAGCTAGCGATGAAGTTAGAAGGGCCATGAAAGACATGACCAGGGGAAAAGCGGCTGGAGAAGATGGAATAACTATAGATTTAATCAAAGATGGAGGAGATATCGTGTTTGAAAAGCATGCGGCCCTTTATACGCAATGCCTCACAACTTCAAGTGTACCAGAGAGCTGGAAGAACGCCAACATTATACTTATCCATACGAAGGGAGACGTTAAAGAATTCAAGAATTACAGACCCATTAGCTTGCTTTCAGTATTGTATAAGATATTCACTAAGATAATTTCCAATAGAATCAGGGCAACACTTGACTTCAGCTAACCAAGAGAAAAGGCTGGCTTCAGGAAGGGATATTCTACGATGGATCATATACATGTCATCAATCAGGTAATCGAGAAATCTGCGGAGTGCAATCAACCTCTCTATATGGCTTTCATAGATTATGAAAAGGCATTTGATTCAGTAGATACAAGCAGTCATAGAGGCATTGCGCAATCAAGAAGTACAGGAGGCGTACGTGAATATCTTAGCAAATATCTACAAGGATTCCACAGCTACCTTGATTCTCCACAAGAAAAGTAGAAAGTTACCTATCAAGAAAAGGGTCAGGCAAGGAGACACAATCTCTCCAATGCTATTCATTGCATGCTAAGAAGTATTCAAGCTCTTTGACTGGGCAGACTTAGGAGTGAGGATCGACGGCGAATATCTCAGCAACCTTCGGTTTGCAGATGACATTGTCCTATTCAGCAACAATCGAGAGGAATTACAACAAATGATTGAGGACCTTAATCGAGAAAATGTAAGAATTGGGTTGAAGATGAATATGCAGAAGACAAAGATAATGTTCAATAGCCTGGCAAGGGAACAAGAATTCAGGATCGCCAGTCAGCATCTAGAATCTGTAAAGGAATACGTTTATCTAGGTCAATTAATCACAGGGGACCCTGATCATGAGAAAGAAATTTACAGAAGAATAAAATTGGGTTGGAGTGCCTACGGCAGGCATTGCCAAATCCTGACCGGGAGCTTACCACTGTCGTTGAAAAGAAAAGTGTACAATCATTGCATTCTACCGGTGCTAACGTATGGGGCAGAAACTTGGAGGTTAACAAAGAAGCTCGAGAACAAGTTAAGGACCGCACAAAGAGCGATGGAACGAAAAATCTTAGGAGTAACGTTAAGAGACAGGAAGAGAGCGGTATGGATCACAGAACAAACGGGGATAGGCGATATTCTAGTTGACATTAAGCGGAAGAAATGGAGCTGGGCAGGCCATGTAATGCGTAGGATGGATAACCGGTGGACCATTAAGGCTACAGAATGGATACCAAGAGAAGGGAAGCGCTGTCGAGGACGGTAGAAAACCAGGTGGGATGATGAAGTTAGGAAATTTGCAGGCGCAAGTTGGAATACGCTAGCGCAAGACAGGGGTAACTGGAGATCGCAGGGAGAGGCCTTCGTCCTGCAGTGGACATAAATATAGGCTGATGATGATGAAACCACCCAGATGTCGAAATTTAGTTGTGGTGTTGCAGTTGTCCACGAATCTACAACGAACACGTAGCCTCGAGAATTTTTCTGAATGGTGCCGTAATAACGGAGTTACGCGCGTTTGATGATCGAAAAACGGCCCTCGCTTGTTTCGCTCTTTCCTTCGCTACGGCTGGTCTCTCCTCCTCACCGATTGCTGCTCCAAATGTCACGTGACATACGTCATCACCAACGCGCTTCTCAAAACACTGCCTACTTCCGGTTAAGCACGTCCACGCTAGCCATGCTAGCGGCACATATGCGGACGACGATACAGCGTCCAGTCTGCCGCGGGAGAGGTGTCCAAAGTAGACGACAGTTCGGCCGGCGCCCCGCCCGCTGCACGATCAACGGGCCAATCGAAGACCGCGAAGCTGCGCGCCCCTGGCACCGGCAACGAAAACATCGGCTGCAGCTGAGTGCACAGCTACCGACGGGAGACGACCGGCTCGGCTGTGCTGGCATCGTAGCCGACGGCGCCGCTAATATCAGCGTATTTTTCTGCTTTGTGTACAATTATTGCGCAGAGCGATAACAACGATAATAAAATATTGCGGCTTGTGAGCGTCGGTAATTCATTTCTAAGCGCAGTCCGCTTTAGCTTTGAAGGCAACCGGAAAAGGCCTAGCAATGATATCGGCGCCGTCGAACGATCAGCGGCGGTGAGGCTGCCGCACAAATGAGTCCCGGTCTCATCCTCTCTACGTACGGCAAGGAAGTCTCGTCGCGCGCGAGCAAAAACGCTCTCGAACGGCGGCCTGCGAATGGCAAACGGCGTGCGGCGAGTTAGCGTGCCGGTAAAGGCTGTTTCACATGGTGCGATTTTGCACTGCGATTTTCGCAGATGCGAAATTCGCAACGGCCATTTCACATGGTGCGATATCAACAATGCGATTCTGCGACGCCCAGGGTTGCTTGCTGCCAGATTTTGTCCCACACGCCGCATTTTCGTTTAATGTAATGAAAAAGACGTGCGCGTTATAATATAATTGACCTCTCTTTATTAGGATCAAATAATACGTGCGTTTTGTAATTTAAAAACGCTTCAAAGTTTAGTTTGTTTTGGAGTGCGCAACAGCGGTTTGTGAAGTTCAATACGAGGAGAAATGGCAGACGTAAACAGCTGTTCGCAGGTCGTCGTTCAGCGTTGTGTGCTGTCTCGTGTGTGTTTTATGCCTGTGTCGTTCTACCTGCGGTTAAACAAATTACAAGAGGACCTATCAACAAGCCCCTATAGCTGTTGTCATCGCATATGCAGTATTCGGGATTCGGCGGAGTCGTCATGTCAACGCAGAGACCCTCGCGCTACCCGTGATTAACGTCAGCTTCTGAAAAACGGATGTGTGTGTGTATTGCTCGTGATTGCGCATTAGTGGTTCCTGCTCCTAGCAATGTTCTTGCACAAAACTTAGCAGCAAGCACCAACCCAAAAGCTCACGTCTGCCCCTGAACAAAGCCGCAAATGATCTGTGTGTAATTACTGAACGTGCAATGGAATTTGTGTTGTGAACGTTTATCTTAGCGCCAGCCTGGCTCGTCCGTCTCGGCGCCTGTGCTGTAATTATTCATACAAGTGCTCTCTGAATATTTCGAAAGGAGTAAAAGCCGACACCACATTTTTTTAGGAGCTGCAGTCACTTGTGTACGTAGAATCGTATCATGCTGGCAGACATAGGCGTCGTCTATTTTCTCGTCCTGTTTCTTGCGCTGTTAGTGTGCTGTGAATCTGTATCAAGAAGCTTAAGTTAATTGCTGCAGTACGTAGCGCAGCCGCGTAGCCACACGGCTAACATTAAAATACCTTGTTAGGAGTACGTTTGTTTGTTTAATAACAAAATCGAATGCTAAAATTTGTATTCATGGTGGCAAGTGTAAGGTAAGAAGCTATCGAAACTATCCGCTAATGGCATGAGTGTGTTTCTACCTGCTTCAGCACGTTATCCCTGATAACACCTGATACCCCTGATATCCCTGAATACCCCTGATAACCAAAAACATATGCAACTGGAGCAGGTGCTATGATTCCTTTCCTGGAAATGAAAGCCAGCATCCCAGTCTGTTAAGCTAGTCATTTTCTTAACCTATATTAGACCAATGTTAGAGCATGCTAACTGGAGCCATTTCAAACTGGGTTATTTGACTAAAATAAGAAAGTGCAAGGAAAGTGTCAAGGTACAGTCTAATCTGGTATTCCCGAACCTATTGTATTAGCAAAACTTTATGCCTCCCTGAAGTGTCTGCATTAACCCAATGCTGAAAACAGGGGAAGCTGATTCCCTTTCTTGCTATTGAAAAGCTGCTAGTATCTCAATAACAGACCACTTATGTTCTGAGAGAAAGTGAGGGGCACTGACAATATCTCTAATCTTTTGTATGAGCCTTCACCTTGAACGGAAATGGAATAAAAATATTACCTTTGTAAGCCTCAGAATCCAAACATTCTCAAAATTTTGAGGAGCCACATTAAATTTTTGAGATACGACAATAAAAAGTGTGCCTAAGTACAAGTGCACACTGAACACACTTGAGTGGTTGAGTGGCCAGCCTGCGAATGCAAAAGTGTCCATAGCTGCTACCTCGAGGTAACTGCTAGGTTGCACGTGTGTTTCTCCTATAGCCCATGTACCTGCAAGGGGAATGGTTATACGTAGTCCTGTGCTTTTTTTTTTAATAGGTGGTGGCTAGCTGATTTCATCTGTTTATGTATTTATCGTTTGTGTGCATCTTATGTGCATGTGTTTGTGTCATGTTCTGATTGTTATACATGCAGTGATGCAAGAATCTTTTTTTTAATATATTGCACTACAGTCATTTATTAAACTTTGTGTTGAAATGTACAAAATGTGGCCACCCAGTAATGGTTAGGACAGACAGCAGGATTGGCAAAAAATATGATTCAGATCCAATGCACTTGCTTGAATCGACATGAGGCGAAGCTTTCATGCAACGGCCAGTTGAACTCTAGAAAACTAACTGCAGTGTTTACAGTTGTCCTTATTTCACCCGATGCAACACATACTCATAGACAATGTTTGCTTATTCACCGCACAGGTCACATAATGTAATGTATACATAGCACGGTGAACTCACTCAAACGTCGGCTCACTAAGACTTCGAACTAACCGTGAGTCTGAGTTCGTTTCAGCCCGACTGAGTCGAATTTTGGTGAATACGAGTAAGAGCAAGCTCAGTTGAGTAAACTTTCAGTGAATATTGTCATGTGGTAGTCGGGGGAAAGCTGATCCAAGTATAATTTTAGTGAATATGAGTCAAGCAAGCTCGGCAAGTAGATTTTTGGTGAATATGACTCAGTGCAAGCTCACCTGAGTAGAATTTTGATGAATATAAGTCGGAGCAAGCTTGGCTAAGTAGATATTTGGTGAATATGACTCGGTGCAAGCTTGCCTGAGTAGCATCTTTGTGAATATTAGATCAAGCTCGGCAAAGTACAATTTTGGTGAATATTAGTAGGAGCAAGCTCGGATAAGTAGAATTTTGGTGAATATGACTGAGCAGCTCGATTGAGTAATGATGGGATATGGTTATACGAGTTTATGCAGTAATACATGTAAGTGCAGACTCATTAGCAACATGCCTCCATCTTGATGGGCTATACCTACGCCTCACTTTATGAGCTGTGGACATGCAAGACCCACCCACACTTGAAAAGATACTATCATTCATACGAAGGAATGCAACCGGCTGACTTCACTGCACAATTTTGATCTGCTTTTGTTTAATGAGTTATCTACTGCTTATAAAAACAAGGTGTTCGCCTGCTTTTCGCATTATTGCATGTGTTTTACAGGAAGTAGAGACAGAGAAGCAAGAAAAGGCAAGGATGTTTATGGCTAAGTAGTTTCTTAGAGTACTGCGATATGTTTACAACCCGCATAAACAAAAGTAATTCGATGCACTGAAGTAAGCGAAATGTGCAATTACATTTTAATGTGAGGGTTAATACAGATGCAGTAAGGATACAAAGTCTGCAACACACTGAATATTTATTGGTTTTTTTATTCAGGAGAAAAATGATGCATCAGAAAAATTAGAAAAAAACTGTTTAAATATTGCTTCGAAATAAATTGGCAATACTGCTTATTCCCAGTCAAAGCGTGAAATATGCTATTGTAGAACATTCATTACGATATCCAGTTTGCACGTTCGCTTTGCGTCTCGCAGCGGAAGTAACAGAACCTTGAAATGAGATAATTCGTTGGGGAAAGTGCGCATGAAAGCCCTAACCAACCAACTGCAACTAAATGGTCGCGCGTATAGCGTGACCAAGCATTTGGTCACGCTATACGCGCGACCACAGCATTTGTCCGTAGTTGCATATTCTTTAAATTGTTCCGTCCGTAAAAGCGTACGGCGATAAAACTGTGGCGTTTTCGTATATCGCGAGTTGTCTCCAGAACCAGAAAATTGGGACGACATCCGAAGGACATGCCTTCCCGTGAGGGACACCTCGTAGTATTTACCAACTCGCAGCGCGTGTGAATAACGGAAAATCACGCAAAAGTACGTACTATCAGCACCCGAAGCCAACCTAGAAAACAGCGTCGCCAGATTAGCAACGTAGCGTGTCAACAACTCGTAGAAATCACAGAACCGAATCTGACCTACGAGTTTTTTATCTGCACTATTCGCGTGTCGGTGCTGATGTTACGTACCGATTGCGTAATCCAAGGCTCCACTCAATTAGTTGCACTGTTCGAGGCTCGTTGATCCAATATTTATAGACAAAAAAGTATCTATAAACGTTGCGTTGAGCGACCGCCGCCATTTTCCAAAACAGACCGCGAAATACCTCTCGGCGCAATTTCGACGGAAAAATCGCAGCGATTGCTGCGACGTTGCGACCAACCGGTTGGTCGCAGCCCAGCCGAAAATCGCAGAAACGGCCCTGCGACTGCGATTTTCGTCGCATGCGACGGAAATCGCACTTCCGGTGCGATAATCGCAGTGCAAAATCGCACCATGTGAAACGGCCTTAACGTGGACGTAAACTCGTCGCTTCTCGGCTACCCGCTGTTGCTGCGGTGCCGGCGCGTGTATGCGAAGCGTGCCGCTATGGGGCTCTTGCGTTGCCCAGGGGGCGCTGCAAAAATAGTGCTAAAAAGCGCCCTCAATCCGAAACTGGGTAGTACCAAGCTCGGTCGTCTGCTTCGGCAAGCACGTTTACAATATGGACCCGCCACTTTCGGTTGTGTTGTACCACGGCTTGCAGCGAATATCGGGCGCCGAAGATTTTTCCATGGGTGGCATGCTGCGCAAAGGCAAGAAATTATGCAACCCGAATACGTGTACGCCGTTCAAGAAATAAGCGGCGAAGTTTTCGCGCGGTGTCAATCGCAAGTGAAGCGAGTCACGCTCCTGCGAAGTTGAACTTCAGGTAAGGTTTGCGCGCTGCTAGATTCAGGCGCACAAACGCGAGGAAATGCTTTCTATAAATGAATTCACAGCAGCCATAAGCAGACATGTTACGGAACGCTCGAGCGCACGACGGTACGCGCCGCGACGGCAGCGGTCTTTCAGCATGCCGCGGTGTACGAACTGCTCGAGCGCAGGATCGTACGCGCCGCGACGGCAGCGGTCTTTTGACATGCCGCGAAACGGCAGGTCTCCTGCAATCTTTGTTGACTGCTTGCCGCTAGACAAGTAGTTATGCCTGCGCTGTAGTAGTGGCTCTCTGTCCAGCAATTGATAAATAACTGATGCAATGCATATAAGCTCGCACTAACGTACGTACAGCGGTGAGCACTGTTAGGGTGAACACGCGAGCGCGTGGCCGACGGCACTGTCAGCGCCCCGTTACGGTCATCACTGGAAACATTGCGCATGCGCATCACGCCTTCCGCGAAATAATTGTTCCACCGCGCGCATGACGTCATGAATGCACTTGTTCGTCGTCTGCTAGCCGCATTTTTGTTTTCTAAGCCCATGCATCCTGCATTTTAAGATTTCTTTAAACATCTGTGCTTGAACAGAACAAGACAAAAAAACTTGTATATCTATGGGGGCGTGTCTATTCGTTCCTTCAAAGTTGTTGTGCATGCAACGGCCGTATATAAAACAACCAAACATCTTTCGCAGCCGTTCATTCTGTCGCCAGATCGTATTATGGCTAGGGTTCCCGATGATGAACGGCGCTCAATTGTCGATCTTTCCCTGAAAGGTTATTCCCAGCGGTATATTGGCGCTTTAGTTAATAGGCCCCTGAAGACTGTGAACAGGATAATTCAAGCCTACAAGTATGAAGGTCGCATTCAGGATGCACCCCGCGCGCCCCGCCCTAAAGCTACCACAGACGATGAAGACGCCCTCATAGTTGCAGCTGCTGTTCGTAACCCTTTCTTGCCAGCCCCAGCAATACGCGAGGACTTGGATTTGGATGTTTCGGACACCACTGTTCGACGTCGCCTGCGTACTGCGGGCCTTCGCAGTCGCGGTCGCAGCGCAGAGCCACTACTAACGGCGGCAAACAAGGACGCACGACGGCAGTTCGCTGAGCTGCACGAAGCATGGACATCAGAAGAGTGGGGGTCGCGTCATCTTTTCGGATGAGTCCGACGTTTTCGACGCGACAAGACCAAAGATTGCGTGTTTGGAGACTACCAGGCACACGGTGAGGCAAACTTCCTGCTTTGAAAAGCAATTGTTTTAGTTAACGTCACAATGCCACGCAGGAACGACCCGGACAACGTGCAAGGTGTTTCTGCCAGTGGGAGATCGAGTGTGAACGTGTGGGGTGCTGTTTCAAGATATGGTTTAGGGCTTATCGTCGGAACAATACTGCAACATTTGAACAATGTGCTGTTGCCATATGCGAGCAGTTTATTCCCAGACGGTGATTACCTGTTCCAACAGGACCGGTCACCGATACACACGGCGCGGGCTGTCAAGGAGTTCCAGGCGGAGCAGCACATGCAGCTACTGAATGGCCTCCGAAAGGAGCGGACCTGAATGTGATAGAAAACGTGTGGGGCCGTCTGAAAGCTTCTTTGGCAAGGAATCCCCTTTATTCCGCGACTTCGGACCAGTTGTGGGCGCAAGTCAGCAACGAGTGGGAAAGGCTGAAAGCCGATCGGGAATATGTTCGATCACTTTATACGACTCGTTACCGTCCAGAATAGCTGCAAGTCGTTGCTGTAAGTGGTCACATGACTCGCTATTAGATTTGCTCATGTTTTTATATTTGTTCTCATGGTCTTGTTTAACTTGAATCGCAAAAGTGCAATTTTCTTGAATAAAAAGTTTAATAATTATCCCTCTTACACTCACTTTTTTCCTTCACGCGCCAATCTTCAATCCAGATGGACCTTGAAATGCAGAAGGTATCAGCTCAGCGAACAAAAAAATGCGGCTAGCAGACGACAAAACACGCGTATCGATGACGTGATGCGCGCGGTGGAAAGAGTGTTTCGCAAAGCACATGCTGCGCATGTGCAATGTTTCCAACGATGGCTGTTACGCGGCGCTGATAGTGCCGTCGGCCCACGCGCTCGCGTGTTCACCCTAACAGTGCTCACCGCTGTACGTGCGAATCGCGCTGCCGCGCGCTCGTGCACTGCTCGCTTGATGTAGCTTTTAGTGACAGCGCTCGAACATCGATGTGCTGTAATCAATACTACCTTGCTGTGCTGCCTCAACGTGCTGGCTTGAGGTCAAGGATGTGCACTTCAACTCTCTAACCTCTGCTGCTCGTAGTGGGGTAGTGAATTGTCACCGATCAGCCCGACCATTTGTGGTCATTTGCACACACTTGGTCACTTAACCACTTCGCACCGGTCGAATTGTTAATTGTCGCTGTGGCCGGCTCTCGGATCGTGAATCACCAGCCATGCTTGCTGCTATGTCGGTCTCCCATTTCGCTTACCCAGCGCGACGAACTGCAGATATCCAGCGCGCCCGACGCTCCGCAGCGTGAGGCCTTGAAGGAAAACGCTAGAATCTGATGTTGGGATTCAGGCCGTCTTGTTCATGGCAGCCCACGACGCAGCAATAACTACGGTGACGCTTTTTCGAGGCTGAGCTAGGTCTCTCCGGATTGGCGTCGTCGATGTCTTCTGCTTCCAGCATTACGTCCCACGGCACAGGAGAGTCCGTTTTGTAAAACTATAGGCTGCGGCCAGCTCGCAGCCTGTTCGCCATGGTCTGTGAGAAGTGACGAGCCTTTTCGCACTCGAAACAGGGCAGAAAAAAAGTGCGAATCGACGCAAAACGCGGGCTAGAAACGTGCTTCGCCACAGCCAGGGCTCAATAGTATCCAAGCTGGTACTACCCAGATGACGTTTTTCGCCGCCACCAGGCGCCGCTACTATACCTCAAACTCTAGTGCAAGACGCGGATAGACCCTGTGTGCGCGCACGTCTGGAAAGGCCAACACTGTCGCACTCTGTTGGCGCAGCAATGAGCCCGCTAAGCATGACTGGTGGGAACACGAGCGATTTGGCACTTGCGTTGCGGGCGTAATTACCTATGCGCAAGCGCGCACAAGCGAGCAACACGGCAAGAACGAGCAGGGAGCGCGCGTACCTGCTAGCAGACAAACCGTAAGTCGTAGGTTCTTGTTCGACCAATAGACATCGTTTCCGCCGTTGACATCACCAGATTCCCCTGCTGACATCATGACGACCGCTGGGGTTACCGGAAAGGCGAGGGGAGGAGGATGGCATTGTTTTTTTGGTTTTGTGGCGCGCCCGCGCGCGTAGCGCTGCATCGTTTGGCATCGTTTATCGTGACGGCATTCTGAACTCGATGCGCCTGTTTACTTGGAATGTTCAAAAGTATCTAACGTGGTTTAGGGGCCCTTTAAACGAGATGAGTGGACATGGTCAAGTGCAACAAACTGCATGGGTTCCTGAACCTAGGTAGTCCTGTACCTAGTATTTTAGAATCATGAATTATTGCCTTGAGTTTAATGAGAAGTTTGTTATGACACACTGTATGAAAAGCTTTACTGTAATCAATGAAAATGGCATCAAGCTGTCCTCTAAGGTTAAGGTGGTAGGCCACTCAAAATATTTTGTTTTATAAAATGGAAGCCAGTATTTAAATACTATGATCCTGAATAACCATGTCTTATCTTATCCACTATTTGCAAAAAATCGTTCATTTAATTTTTTGGCAAGTTATTTTTGTCATAAAATGTGCTAAAAGTGCTAGTCGCGCCAGCAGTGATAACCAATTGCTGAATTGAGCAAAGCTTTGGCACTTATGTAGCTGGATCTATGCAATGAACTAGGATAAATACAATGTCAGAAAAGGAAGTAACTTTGGAAAAACTAAGCAAAGTGAAAGGAAAATTACCAATTTCGACCAAATTTATTTGCAAAGTGTAACTACTTAATTATTGCACCATTTTTTGTTCTAGTTTGTGGCAACACATCTCTATGTGAGGAATGAGTGTGCAAAACATCATTTTAAAATATATCTTTGATAAAAACCTTTACCACGTGAAACATGTCACAAACAAAAAAGAGGCCTAAAATACAGCGGCTTCACAGCTAGAGCACCGATGAGATGTATTAGTCTCCTTTTATTCGTGTGGCGGCTCCTCGAGAACATGAAATGCGAAAAAACATTATAAGTGATATACATAAAAAACTCCTTTTCTCATTGTCGAAACCAGTGCAGTGTAGCAAAACATACGTATGGTTGGGAAAACTCACTGTAACTCCCAGATTATTGATGTGAAGGTACATCTTGTTGAATGATTGGGCATACATGAAATCTCAAAAAACAAATCTTGAATCACTCTTGAATGTGGCCCACCACCTTAGGCATGGATGCAGTAGCATGGGAGAATTCTAGAAGTTGTGTAAGCGCCGAAAGCCAGAACAGAAGCCATGTGAGCATGCGAGAGCATATTATATCAACTTGTTTATTAGGCGCCAGCCTTTTGGACCGACCGTTAGTTCAAGGCCCAAGATCTCAGAACGAGCGGCGTGTTTCGAGGAGAGCGCAGGAGGGATCGACCCACTAGACAGGGCTGGAGAGCATGACCCACTATGGCGTTCGTATCCTTCGCTACAATCAGCCCCGGGAGCGAAAAGGGAGCCGTCGGGCGACCTAACAGCTGGTCACTATGAGTGGTCATAGTAGGTCTTGAGGCGCTCGACGTTGACAATGTCGCGTCCACGACGGCGCATGTCCGTAGAAGGTTCAACTGGTTCGATCACGTAGTTGACGGGAGATGCGCGTTCGACGATCCGGTAGGGGCCTTCATACTTGGGCACTAGTTTGGATGAAAGAAACAGGTGTAGCGGAAGGAACCGAGAGCCACACAAGCGCTCCAGGAAGGAAAGTGGGTGCAGAAGTGGTGTCACCGCGTGTGCTCTTCTGGCGCTCTTAGTCACTGGATGTAAAGACCCGTGCGAGATCGCGGCACTCTTCGGCCATGTCTTGCCGTGTCAGAATGGGCGCAACATTCGGATGCATGCGGCCGGTACGGTAGAATTGTGTCGATGGTGTGCGATGGGTGCCAACCGTACAGTAGGAAAAAAGGTGAAAGCCATGGTGCTCTGAGTAGCGGTGTTATAGGCGTAAGTGACGAAGGGCAGAATGGCGTCCCAATTAGTATGGTCGGAGGCGACGTACATAGCAAGCATGTCCCCGAGGGTACGGTTGAAGCGTTCGGTAAGACCATTGGCTTGGGGTGGTACGCCGCAGTTGTGCGATGAACAACGTGGCACTCCTTCAGAATGGCTTCAACGACTTCGGATAGGAAGACACGTCCGCGATCACTAAGCAGTTCCTGGGGTGGCCCATGTCGCAGGATGAATCGTCGAAGCAAGAAGGAGGCAACATCGCGCGCTGTAGCTGCCGGTAGGGCGGCAGTTTCGACGTATCGCGTCAGGTGGTCGACTGCAACAATGGCCCAGCGATTTCCAGCCGACGCCAGTGGAAGGGGCCCATACAATCGACGCCGACGCGTCCAAACGGCCTGGTAGGGCAAGGTAAGATTGGAGACCGGCTGGCGAGAGGCGGGGCGAAGATTTCCGGCGCTGGCAATCGGGACAAGAGCGAACGAACTTGAACGTAGCTGTACATCCCGCGCCAGTAATACCGCTGTTGAAGACGCTAGTAAGTCTTGAAAACGCCGCAGTGCGCACACTGTGGATCAGCGTGGAAAGCTGCGCACACTTCGGAACGCAGACTGCGGGGTACCAATAGAACCACTGGCGTCCGTCGGGGTTATAATTCGGCGTCGGTGAAGCAGGTTGTCGCGAATGGCAAAGTGACGTGCTTGGCGACGCAACGTGCGAGTGCTTGGTTGGGCCGAAGAACCAGAAAGCAAGTCTAGAAGGGAGGCAATCCAATGGACCTTGCGCTGCTCAGAAGTGATGGTGATAAGGTCGAGCGAAGAAACAATAATCTCGAATAGGGAAGAGCAGGTATTATCAGGCAACGGAGAGCGCGTCGGCGTCAGAATGCTGGCGGCCGTTGCGGTACAGCACGCGGATATCGTAGTCCTGCAAGCGAAGTTCCATCGAGCAAGACGGGCAGAAGGGTCCTTCAAGGACGACCGCCAACAGAGTACATGGTGGTCCGTGATGACGTCAAATGGACAGCCATATAAATAAGGTCGGAACTGAGCCCAGATGATGGCTAAGCATTCTTTTTCTGTCACACTGTAATTTGTCTCAGCTTTCGTAAGCGTGCGACTTGCATAGGCGACGACATATTCAGGAAACCCTTGTTTGCGTTGGGCAACGACAGCGCCGAGGCCAACCCCGCTGGCATCTGTATGCACCTCAGTAGGAGCTGTCGGATCGTAGTGGCGCAAAATTGGCGGGGAGGTAAGCAGATGACGCAGCTTTGTGAAGGCCTCGTCGCACTGGGACGACCACGAAGTGAGGGGCCCGTTGCGTGTAAGCAGTTTCGTCCAGGGTGAGATGATGGTGGCGAAATTGCGAATAAAGCGTCCTGAAGTAAGAACACAGACCTATGAAACTGCGCAATTCTTTGACGGATGTTGGGCTTAGGAAATTCGGCAACGGCCCGAAGCTTGGCTGGATCGGGGAGTATCCCATCCTTGGATACGACGTAACCGAGGATCGTCAGCTGCCGAGCTGCAAATCGGCACTTCTTGAGGTTTAGTTGTAGGCCTGCGTTTGTTAAGCACGTCAAAACACACCGTAGGCGTTGAAGGTGCGTTGTGAAGTCCGGCGCAACAACAACAACGTCATCAAGGTAGCACAAGCATGTGTGCCACTTCAAGCCACGCAGAACGGTGTTCATCATGCGCTCAAATGTTGCGGGCGCATTACAAAGCCCAAAAGGCACTACGTTAAATTCGTATAAGCCGTCGGGTGTTACAAAAGCTGTCTTTGGCCGATCGGCGTCAGCCATGGGTACTTGCCAATACCCTGAGCGCAGATCTAAAGATGAAAACAATTCTGCTCCTTGTAGACTGTCAATGGCGTCGTCTATGCGCGGGAGAGGGTAGACGTCCTTGTGTGTGATCTTGTTTAGGCGCCGCTAGTCGACACAGAACCGCACAGAACCATCTTTCTTCGTAACGAGGACCACAGGGGATGCCCATGGACTGTTGGAAGGTCGTATCACCTCGCGGCGAAGCATGTCGTCGACTTGTTCGTTGATTACACGACGCTCTGCAGGAGATACACGATACGGGCGTTGCCGCAATGGTGGTTGCGAGCCAGTGTCGATGCGGTGAGTAACAGTTGATGTCCGGCCTAGGGAAGATTGCCCGACATCGAAAGAAGAACGAAATTCTTCCAAGAGGCACACAAGTTGAGATCGCTGGACCGGCGTAAGGTCATCGGCAATGGAAGAATCAAACACATCACTGGACGGTCCCTCACAGGCAGAAATAGCGGTGAGCGCATTAGAACTAGCGCAGTAATTTTCATCGGGCACGTCCATAACTTGCACGTCTTCAATCGCTTCGACATTGCCTAGACATTCCCCTCGGAGCAGCATGACAGGGTATGGGAACGGGTTGCAAACGAAAATGGTGATGTAGCCCTGCTTGATGTCCACTGTCGCAAAAGGTAGCAGTAAGGAAGCGGTCAGATGGAGACAGCAGCGCAACAGCGTCTGAGATTCCGCTGCAGTACATGGGCACGGCTGTTGACGCGCGGGGAGGAACGTGGGTGTCGTCGTGGACGGTTAGCTTGCTCGACAGGGAAGTATTGTCGGTGATTGGCAAGTCTAACAGTGGCGAGAGTTCCATCTCGGCCCTTGCGCAATTGATAACGGCATTGTGGCGCGAGAGGAAATCCCAGCCGAGGATAACGTCGTGAGAACACGAGGTGAGGATTATGAATTCTATGGCGTACAGAACGTCGGTCTATACAACACGAGGCAGTGCAAGCCGCTAAGGGGTGGATATGCTGAGCACTGGCTGTGCGGAGGGACAGTCCAGAAAGGGGCGTCGTGACTTTCCGAAGTAGGCGGCAAAGCTTAGCGTCCATAACACATACGGCGGCTCCAGTGTCCACGAGTGCAGATGCGCGAACACCGTCAACAAACACTTCGATCACATTGAAGGACTGCGTTGAGGACTTTCACGTTTCGACGGCACGCAGCCCTTGCCTCTTGGACTGCGGCGATTAGTTTTCCTCGTCCCGAGTTACGGGACGGGGTCGCATCGGCGACACTGAGCGACGGCGTGGAGATGGTGAACGGCGGGTAGTTGGCGTCGGGCGCGAAGTCGGTGACATAGGCGAATGGGATTCGTAATATGGACGGTTGAACTGGCTTGTCACGGATGATGCGGCGCTAGGCGGCTGAGCGCGATAACAATAACGAGCGACGTGACCGGCATAGCCGCACGCAAAGCATATCGGCCGGTTGTCGGAAGTACGCCATCGTTTCGCTGGGGCAGGTCCCATCCATGTAAGACGTCGCGTTGTACTGGGCGGATGCTGGTATGACGGCATGGCGGGCACCGGTCGGGGCCTAGCCGCAACGTCGAAAATAACGGAGAGGCACACGCGGAGAGAGTGGTTAAGACCTCGCGACGACTTCAGCGTAGCTGAGTGGTGCAGCCGTCGGAACATGTTGGGGCGTTGCGACGACATCGGCGTAGCTTAGCGGAGCGGCCTCAGGATGATGGTGATGCTGGTCTGGCAAGACCTCGGCGATTTCCTGCTCGATCGCGCGACGGAGCGTGGGCATAACATTCGTTGCGGGCTGTTGCACATGCGGTGGCTGAGCGAAGGTTAGCAAGGAGAGCTGGCGTGCAACTTCCTCCCGAACGAACGCTTTCACTTCTTCTGTCAGCAGTGTGTCTGGTCGGAGATGGTGGCCAAACCAGCAATGTGTCCGTCACGCGATGAAGGCGACGTGTCAAGGAGCGCTGCCTTCGTAGCTCCTCGTAGCTTTGGCATAGAGTGACGATGTCGGTCACGGACTGAGGATTCTTCGCAAGCAGCATGTTGAACGCATCGTCTTCAATCCCTTCATGACATTTCTTATTTTGTCGGATTCCGACATCGTCGCGTTGACTCGTCTGCACAAGTCCAGAACAGCTTCGATGTAGCTGGTAAATGATTCATCCGGCTGCTGTGCACGTTCTCGCAAACGCGATTCCGCTCGGAGCTTGCGCACCGCAGGGCGACCAAACACCGCCACCAAAGAAGTCTTGAAGGAGGACCACGTCGGAAAATCGGTCTCATGGTTGCTGTACCAGAGTTGGAAACACCCGCAGAGATAGAAGATAACATTGCTTAACTTTGCGGGGTCGTCCCATTTGTTGTGACGGCTGACCCTCTCATACGTTGTCGGTTTCATCTGCGCCGCTGAAGATGGCAGGGTCCCTGTGGCGAGGCACACCAGAGCACATGACAGACTGAGGAGGCGCTTGCTGGGATGGGGTAGGTGACACTTTCTAGGACGCGTCTTCTGGCATGGTTGAGCGAAGGGTACGGGATCGAAGCTCCAGGATTCACGCTGAAGGCAGAAGCACTCTCCACCACTTGTAAAGGCGTTTATTAGGCACCAGCCTTTTGGACCAACCGTTAGTTCAAGGCCCGAGATCTCAGAACGAGCGGCGTTTCTCGAGGAGAGCGCAGGAGGGATCGACCCACTAGACAGGGCTGGAGAGCATGACCCACTATGGCGTTCGTATCCTTCGCTACAAACTAAGTACTGAATCATATATTTATGTATAATGTGTTGCACTTGTTTGCAAGGTGTTGGTATTAACGAAATAGGCCTGCGGTTAACACAACCTGCTTATTACCGTATTTCTGAATGGGAACGACCTTAGCACATTTCCGGAGTACTTAAACAGTCGATGATTCAACACTTTGAAAAAAAATTAGGGACAAATACCGACAGCTCCATTCAGACTATCGCCGTAAAAACATATCTGGTATATTATCTGGCCGAGTACTTTTCATTGCATCGATTTTGAGTATAGGTTACGTAACCAGCTGTAGTGATTACCTTACTATGAAAAGGTGATGATCACAATCAGTGCAAAACGTGGGGGCGCATCCATCATCACAGGTGAATGAAGTCATCAAAGGCTTCAGTGATGCTCTCAGATTAGCTGATCATGGTTGATTGGCAATAACAAATTAAGAAAAGCTCTAACTTGGTAGACTAATGATACTCCTAAACATGCATGGATTGCTTTTTACGAAGGATGACAAAGTGTTATTAAAATAAAAACACTTCGCAGTGTACATATCAGATATTAAGTTGCTTTTAAAATGTGGACAGTACCAAGTTCTGGTTGGATTTAGTATAGGGTTATTTGCGGAGACGCCTGATGCGCCGAATTAAGTGTATAATTTCACGGGTGTAACACGGGTGCTTGGGATTGCGCTTTACACACTTACACTTGGTGGGAATGTAATCAGTGATACATTGATAGTCAATTGTTAAAAAACGGTTGACTAACACGTGAACAAAGGAATGGTTAGCGCAACTCAAACAATCATCAAACGAGAGGATGCGAGCAACTCAGTTATGGAGTTGGTATCAGCACGCTCAACGTTCAATACAGTCTGATATCAGGGAAACTTAAGCACTTTTGTAAAATTCAAATCTTGTTGAGGGTCTGAGAGGCCTTCTTCAACAATATTACAATCATAACCAATTTGCCTAAGTTGCTCGTTAATAAAAAATTCATAATTAATGAAAGATCTAAAATTGAGCTTTCGCGGGTTACGGAATCAACAGTTGCATCGAATCAAAATAAAAGTTATGTTAATCAAATATACGCAAAATAACTTTGCGACGGTCACTCGCCGATATCGTTGGCCATACCAGGGGGGGTTGAAATCACCAGCAATTAAAATTTTTACAAGTTTAAATTTCGTTCGGTAATACAAGCAATAAGGTCAAAAAAAAGGTCAGAAAAACACTAAAATCTATTTCAGGGGGCCGATAAGCAGCCCTTACAGCCAAAGTGAGACCACGAAGCCGGATTTTACACCATACAGATTCGCAGTTACGAACGTGAGGCAGTACTGTGAACTCAACGTCTTGGCTCGCAAAGAGTGCCATTCCGCCACCGCGCCAGCCACTTCTGTCGTTACTGAGGTCGCGGTAACCTGGCGGTAAAATTTCAGAAACTAAGATGTATTCAGCAAGCCATGTTTCAGTCATGCATATCACATAGGGATGATAACATGCAATGAAGTGACCAGCCTTGCATTTTTGTTAGGGAGGCTGCGGGCATTAACATTTACCAGCGAGAAATTCGTATCGGAATGCTGTGTCAAGTGCTATGTACTGCAGATGTTTGCTACCTATCTGATTCCAATAAGCTGGATAATGGGAACAAAAGAAAATGCGACGGGCTTCTGGTCTCCTACGAACAGGAAAAACAAAGCTGGCCGCATGAAAGACAGAATGGCTGCAGTGGAGAACATCTGGCTGCAATGCAAGGCCAGAATTCTAGCTACTAAATCTAACAAACTTTGTACCAATGTAATGCAAGATGTTACTAGAGAGAGAAACTGCACAGGGACAATACAAACCTAAGGACACATGAAGTGTTTGACACGAGCCTGAGCACAATGAAGCAAGGAAGGAGATATAACAGGCCCAGTGTAAAAGAAATGAGATGTAAAGCTTGCTGACATGGGGTACCGTTTAATTTCAACATTTATCTGTCTGTGCCAGGATTGACGAGCTAAGTATTGAAATGTTTTGCTTGGGTACTGCAAACACTTTTGTATCATTAGGCCCAATTCCGAAAATTTTTCTTACATAAGGCTTGGATGTCAATCACGTGCACTACATTCAATACATCGCTTTCTATTCTAGGCGGAAACAACATAAAATGCGTACTTGAGGTCAAGAGCAGCATGGTTTGCATCTCTGCACGTACACTCAAGAGGAGCTTCAACTTCTCGAACAGACTAGGTGACGACTAAAGAAAAATTCACAATCGCAAAATGTCCTGAGACACTAACAGAAGAGAATATTCTACTGAAAGAGCAAGCAGCCGTCTTGGGTAGCCTACGCCCTGCAAATCATCATTTGTTTCCGCGACAGGTGCCCGGAAAGCACAGTGCTGCAAGCATGCCCGCAGCATACTCACCTGAGCTGAGACTTTTTCGCGCGGACACTTAACTTTCACTACCCCCGAACGCACCGATATGTAAGAAAAGTCTATGTAATACATGCCTTTCACACCAAAGAATCCTAAGAAAATGGTATGAAACTTCAACGGCCTGAGTTTCATTAGACGCTTTTCACACACTAAAACTAAAGATACAGGATTGCGGTTGGCGAGGGCACACTTGGAAAACAACGAATTTGGATGGGGCGACTGCGCAAGAGAATTCAACTGCACTAATCATGTTCTTTCATGTACTATAGCTCTGATGGGTTGATCCTTAGCAGCGATTCCTGTCCATGCAGCCTTGCTTTGCAAATATGCCAGCCCCCCCCCCCCCCCCCCGGCCGCATCCCCATGTCACGCCCCCGTGCAGTGTTTTCCAATGCCTGTTACAACATTTCGGCAGACAGTGATGGCCGGTGCGCTACAGCAATGTGCACCCGAGTGAAACCTGGGACTTCTACAGTGACACATGCAAAAAGCTGGCTTAATTGGTATACCTTGTCAGAGAGAAAGTAGAAAAACAGATGCTAAGTTCAACATTTTTTTTTCTTGTCCACAACAAGTATTCTGCGGTATTACGTGCCAAAACCACGATATTATGAGGCACGCCGTAGTGAGAACCGGGTTCTTGGGGTTTTTAACAAGCACCTAAATCTAAGTCCACGGGTGCTAGGTCTATTGCACTGAAAACCCAATCATTCAATCATCAGGGAAATGAGAAAGGGATGACTGGTCCAGAAAACATCCCAGGAGATGACTGGAAATGGTTCAGAAATGAAACACTGCATGTTGAAATATTGCAGATATCTGTCATCATCCTTACGTAAATTCAAGAAATTAGTGTATATGCACAAATTAAAAATAGTTCTGATATGCAAGAAAATAAAATTGCCACACTATTGTTACCAACTATTGCAGAAGCACTGATTGTGAAATAATACATTGGTCACCTTCATTATCTTATTCAGGCAAACTGAAAGCTGGAACAGCGATGGGAACAATAATGGATTCAGTTAGGGACAGTTTGGATGGGTCATGCAAGCGCCTGTATTTGCTGACAAGGCAGGACCTGTATTACATTCAAATAGATTCCAACATCAACTGCAATGACGCCTGCATAACGACGACTACACAAGTGTCCTGCTGTGGGTAGAGAAAATGAAAATGCAAGATGACAATCTTGTATTGTTTTTTTAAACAGCAAGGAATAACTGACAGTACTACATCGCTGCAGCGTCAGAACACTGACTTGCTTAATGTTGACAATTTCATGCTTGTTACAATGACAAAACCGCAACAGGAGCTGCTCCAGAAGCTTGGCAGTGACCGCCTCTGCATAGACGGGACACATGGCACAACAGGCAAGTGCTAAATGTGACTTTCTGTAATCTAGAATGACGCATATTTCTGTAAGACATGACAGCCCTTAACATCGCAAGGAAGAGACTCAGTCATAGAAAATAGGAGGGTGTTGACTAGCAATTAGTGTTTTCATTCAAAATAACTGCATATATTTTTGATCTAGAAAGCTAAAAAAGGAAAACATATATATATATATATATATATGTAGAAATAAAGGAAAAGGACGTGATTATTATCCAATATTTAAATTAGAGAACACACTGAAGGACATCAATTATATGGATGCATTAAGTTCAGCTTCAAGTACAGCATCCTTGCACCAAACTGTTTTTACACATCGTGATAGCTCGATTGTTATCGTTATGCTGAGCAATGATGAGGTGGGTTTGAATACCTGCCATTAATGACGGCCACATTCCAAAACGGTTGAAATGCGCTACCCTCGAGCACTGAGGTTTACGTGCACATTAGAAAAATCCCATGTAGTCAAATGTATTGGGAAGTGCCCATTGCTGTGCTTCGCATAGCTTGCGCGGTAATTGCTTCAGGACACTCGACGTCCTAATTTGATCGATTCAAGCAATACTTGGCTGCAACAAATCCACGAAGATAACTAAGTACCAGCTCGCAGCCTAACATTCCAAAATATCTCCGCACTTGTTTAAAACCTGTAGAACTGCAGCGCCAGGTTCTTGAATATAAGCTACAAATATAATTCCAGCATTTCATGTTTTCTGGTCGGAGCCGAAATTCCCATCCAGCTTTGCTTGCCCTGCTCAGAAGGTATTTGAAGCGTACATGATGGCTGAAATCAGCGGCAGTGATATTCCCAAACACACCTCTTATCTATGTTGCCCACGGATGATGACTTACGCAGGAGCCCCATTGTACTGACACCAGCACCATTTTTGCATCATGATGTAGGGAAGTGAACAACGCCCGGTCGGCACACCTACTCCTCTAGCCACCGTAGCACTCATATTATTAAGCGTGCGGCAAACACTCCTCTCTTCTCGTCCCTCTACCCGTTCTCTATGCTTTAGATCCTAAACATAAGCAAGTTGGTGGAAAGAGGGAGAAGGGAAAGGTTCGAAACTTTTCTGGAGAGTCGGTTCGACTTTCCAGGAATCAAGGTTTCTAATCAGTTTGAGAAGGCTTGCGCTAAAGCATTCAATGTGGCGTTTACTGATTGCACTATAAAGCACCATTGCTTGTTTATATGCTTTTCTTGCTTTCATATAAACTAGTCGAAATACCCCTAGAAAATTTTATTTTCCTACATATGAAGGGTTCCTTCAAATGTTGCAAGAAACAAACAAACGAAGGTGTGTTTATGGTAAACTTGCAACATCATTGTCCCAGCAGTGGTCAAACTGAAGCTAAAAGCACCATTACTCCGAAGGTAGCAAAAATTCAGAGTAACAGGTTTTTTTTTGCACAAGACATCGCTTGGACATTTTTGTTGAAAAGATAACCTGACCACGAATCTTCACAATATTTGTGCAGGTTACGACTTCCAGCTAGTGACGCTGCTTTGTGTCGACGAGTATGGAACAGGTATTCCTGTCGCCTTTTGTATAACCAGCATGTTTGACAAGCAAGGCATGGAGCTGTTTACAAAGCTGTGCACCAGGGAACAGGCCAAATTGCAATAAAGGTATTTATGAGCGACGATGCACCGGCATTCTACAATGCATGGAACTCAGTGATGGGTAGTGCTGAACGGCAACTGCTGTGTGCGTGGCATGTCGACAAAAACTACGAAAGCTGGAGGGAGAACATTCTCAAGCACGTCAAAGACCATGAACTTCAAGCACTCGTGTACGATGTTAGTTACATAATAGCTTAGAGTGTTTAAAGGTACAACCCGTCTTTTTGTACAGAATAACAATGTGAGACTGCATGGCTGAAAGCAGCTAAGCTGCAGTGGTGAATGCGGTCGCCACCATGCCGCCATGATTTTGCCGAACTGGTATGCTAAGAGCAAAAAAAAAGATGATTAACCTGCATCACAGGACGGGCCCCTTATGACTGACTGCTGAAGCTATTGTAATCAGGGAGTCCAGTGAATTATTTACAATTTCCTGATATTTCCAGGTCTTCAATGACTTTCGCAAAATAAATTACGTGATAATACAACATAAGAAGACGGTAACCACATTTTCAACACAATTTCTTTCATGTAAAAAATGTTCGGCAATCTAGAAGAAACAAAAGCTGGAGTAAAAAAAATTGGGCAATCCACGAGAAACAAAAGTTGGGAGAAAATTTTCAACTTACACTGGAAGCAACAACTTAAGTATGGTGGCAGTCCATTAATTTGACTTCAGTTAATTCAATCAGAACCAAACGTCCTGTCTGGCACCCCCAGAACACTTTTGTGGGCACAACTGTTATTTCGATCATAGTATTGGCCTTGGCCGGATAATTCTAACCTGGCTGATCAGCATGCACGTACTTAACCCTAATCGTGACGCCGATAGCAGGAGCATCTGTCTGGGCGGCGTTTAGACTACAGTGAATGCGCGAGACCCAAATCATCTGCCATCAGAAACACTTCTCGTCTGTGTACCTGTGACGGTTACCAAAACCACAATAGACAGGCTTTTGGTTTCTTTCTGACAAAAATTATAAAGCTTCTGGGAACAAATGTGTATTCGGCTCAGTATAACAATGAATATGTACCAAAAGCAAAAGATACCTTTCATTCTTCGAACTCCTGCCTGATGGGCATCTAACGAACCAAGCTGCCGACAAGGGTTGATTAAAGTGCTGACAAAGCTCAGGGAATGTGCAGCTTAAAAAGGAAGCTGCAAGATCTCACAGCTGCTGGTTTCACTATATCCTCCTGACTTTTCCAGCTATGGAGATTTGTCCAATATATTGGACATCAAATACTCCATCACTTTGCCGTCCTCAGCGTATTTTCCCCCGTAAACACCAGTTGTCCAATATTTTGGACACCTACTAGTGCCATCTATGAAGTTTTGTCGAAGTTGCGCCAGCAGTTCCGGAAATACAGGAGGCGACATGGCGGCGTTCAGCGGAGCGGCCTTCTACTGCGACCGCCGGAGAAGTAAGTGTTGTTCATAGTATTGTTTGACCGTTTTACCGTGTTATTTATGATTAAATGGAAAGGTACAGGGAGTATGCTGAATGGAAATTTTTAGTTGCGCGTACGCTTGCTTTTCTCGGCTAGTCATTTGATATTGCATGTCCAACAAATTGGACACTGGCACTCAAGACCGTCGTTGCGAATGTACGGATGCCACGTGCAGTGCGCTGAACGCGCGTTCATTTCGGTGTCACGCGACGTTTCTTTGCGTTTGCTTGTCTTTTATGTGCGAATCACGCAAGGAGTCTGGGCTGTCTGCGTGTCATGTCGTGGTCACGCGCAAGAACACAGTCAAAACAAGTGCAGAATTGATCAAAACATGTTAAAAATAAACTAACATGATTCAGAATAATCAAGCATTAACCCCAATAATTTGAAGAAACTCGTGAAATTCATTAAAATCATACAATTTGATCGTATGTCATCGTGGCCACGCGCAGCAAAGGCTTGGGCTCCACGTGCGTGTCGCTTTGGCTCCATGTGCGTGGCGGTTTCCCACTAGTTGTGCCTTAGCACACGTGTCAAAACGGATGATGGACTGACTGCTAAACACAAGATAAACACAAAGAAAACACAAGGCAAACACCGGCGAATCACTGCTTCGCACTTCCCCAGCTTTCACGTTGAGTATAACTGAATTACGGCCGAGTTTACCAAGGCCACTGTACCCAATTTTCTTTTATGGCGTGCGTGGTGGATAAAGTGCCTCTTTTTTGTTCAGGGGACAGGCCTCGTGTGTCCGATGACACGACGGAGCAGATTCTCCAGGGCAGCTCGTCATGCCTCGACTTGTCGGACAGCGATGATGACACTATCGCTGACCCGAGCTCTTCTGTGCTCATTTAGGGCCAGAAATTAGGGCCCACTTTTCTTCATATATTGTTTGATATTTGTAAAATGTTGATTAATAAATGGTTCTTCCAGCATTGGTAACAATTTTCTTCTGTAAGATAGCTTTGCGTTGCTGCAAGCCCACTACAGAATTTACGTGATAAAGTCCCAGTGTCCAATATATTGGACATCATGCCATACTAAAACCATGGACATTACTGAAATAATAAGCGTCACTTTTCATCGTTGTTGTCTACACATCATATCTTGAAAGTTTCAGGAAAATTTGTGAACCTAAATCCAACCCGGAAGTCAGGAGGACATTGACAGCACGAGAGAAAAAAAGCGCTGAACTGAAAGGACCTGCACTGTTTCTCAACTGATTTTATATTTATAGCCGATAAATTAATTAGAGCAGCAACTGGCAAAACCAATAGTATAAAACCAAGCGGCAGTTATCACACCATGATGACAATGGGGGTTTTACAGTGCATGGGTCACGGTTGGCCTCGCTAACAAGAGCGCCTGGAGGCAAATGCTATGCTTTCATCACTGTAGCCCAGCCTCCGATGGGACACCATACTACGCCTAGCTCGAGCGGACATATAATACAGCAACATTGTTTAAAAAGCGCAATAACGCTGGCATGTTGAGTGGGAACGGCAACCAATGAAGGGCAGCCTTGCTGCTCAAGTGGGAGTAGTACTGTTGCAACAGGGCTGGCTGAGTGGAGGGAAATGCAAACTCGTTTGCAACACAGAGCCAACTGAGAATATTCTATTACAAATTAAAAGCATGATGATGTCCTTAATTCAAGAAGCACGCACTAAAAAGATTTTAAGCCCATACATAAAAATGCAAATGCTATTGAAACCATGCTTGAGAGCACATCCCATTACCTGTACTCCTTAAGACCATCCAACAACAAGACAAATTTAAAGAAGCCACAAGACGCGCTTTCTTGGTTTTGAGATTTGTATAAAAAGTTTTTGGCCTTTTCAACTACTGGTTAAAGAACTACCAAAATAATTTCGGCCCACCTAATTTGCGATGATCACTTTGAACTGTTGTTTGGATTGATGCGAGCATACGGCGGGCACAATAACAATCCAACTGCACAAGTTTCGTGTTGTATTAAAAAAGGTTATTGTTCAAAATGAACCTACAGATGCTTTAAGCAAAGTTTTGTGAGCCTGGACAGCATTTCAAAATTATTATGCAGCAGTTCTGCAAAAGCTTCATCGGTGAATGTGTTAAATGAATCAGTTAAAAGGAAGCAGCTTCTATATGCTGAAATTATTGATAAGTGCCACATCAGCAATGACTATGATTGCTCCAGAATATCAGCAAATGTCTGGACGAATTGTTATGTACATGGCAGGTTACGTCGCACATAAGCTGTCTTCAAAACTAACATCAGGGCGCTGCACTACTTACTACCCAGCCAGAAAAATGATTCATTCCATGTAAAGAAGAACAGGGCAGGGCTGGGATTTCCATCCAAGAGCAAGTGTTTTAAAAATCTTTCGAAATTAAGAATCACTAGTCGAAATGGAAATGCCCACGAAGCAACTAGCGTCGCGAACCTTGCTGCAAGATCTTTTACACCAGGTTGTTGAAAAGAGCTGTTTGTAGAAATTCACGAGCATATGTTTGAGAACACTCCGCCTGACAACCAACTCGTACGATGCATATCGGACACACGCTTTAACAAGCGCCTGTTCCATTTAGGTAAGCGGGCAATTCAATATCTGCCCTCCACCCAAGTACGTACTTGCGTATGAAATATATAGCTTTGCGAGCCCAAACTGTAGCAGTGTCATTGCGCAGTTGTTACAAACATTAACATGGAACGTTTATGCTTTGAGCAATGACAGATCATTCGTAATGCAACTATGACCTGTTATAAATGACAAGAGGGTAATTATTGGCACATGCCGTCAGATATGAGCCATCCGCTGTGGCACGTACACGCTTGGGGTTGGAAGAAGTGGAGGACGTTTTTTCTTTGGTCTGGTTCCGATAAAGACGTGGACTCCTGGCTGTCTGTTTTGCCCGCGCTATTACTGGTGGAGATTGCTGGGTAAATGCACCTTCGCTCCCAAGTTTCCGCCGTCACTCCTAGAACCTAACTCTCCCACAGCAACAAGCAGCCGCGGACTGCAAGGACTACCACCCGAATTCGTTCCCTTGTCATCGAGACTGGAAATAACCATGTCAACGACCACTACAAACCAGGCGAGCCAAACCCAGGATGCCCAGTATTCTCTCCCGCATGTTTTTCATGCGCCACAGACACCCAGTTCCACGGAGACACTTTTTAAGATGTTGAAGACGGGCTGCACAACTTCGATGGTGTTGCCAGCATCAACGAGCGGGATGATGTTCGCAAGCTGCGGAGAGTTTCCTTCGCACTAGAAGATTCTGCGAAGACGTGGTACGAGAAACATGAGGTTCCTGTGCGACATGGCAAAAATTTAGCCGTCAGCTCCGCGATGCGTACCGCAACGCCGAAAGAAAAGAGAGCTGAACAAGCCATCTCTTCTAGAAACCAGCGTCCCAACGAGCGAGTCTCGATGTTTGTCGAGGACATGCTTCGTCTTTTCAGACGCGCAGACCCTGCAATATCCAAGGAAACAAAGGTGCGGCATTTTTAATGCGTGGAGTCAAGGAACAGCTTTTCGATGGACTCGTACGCAATCCACCAACAACTGTGGCCGAGTTCGTGAGTGAGGCAACAACGATGGATCGTACTCTCCAGCAGCGGTCGTCAGAGTACGAACGCCACGTCATCACGGCTACTGCATGCTCTCTTGGGTCCGACAGCGAAAGCAGGCCCTCTTGTGGGTTGGTGCCGACGCCGACGCTTGAACCTAAGAGGACCAGAACTAGGCCGTCCACCGAGGTCGGAGTACTGGGGCGTCTGCAAGTATCTCCGCTTTAATCCCAGTGAGCCCAGATGCGACAGAAAAGTGGTCACTTACAATCTCGTCGGCGCGTTAAAGATACGAGACCAAGGTATAAATGCAACGGATGCATAAAGCAAATTTCTCAGCTCTGCGGAACCGATACGCTGCACGGGCATGAAGGGCAGGGCTCATTTTTGCTACCACTGATGTACTTGGACGTCCGAATGAGAAACTTTCGCGAAGGAATACAATCTGGCTCATCAGATTATATGCCCTGGTGATTGGGCTCTTGTCGAGAGGCACCAGGAAGCTGGTTCAGAAAGGGTTCAACATGAGCAACAGCACACGCACCGACTGGCGGAATCACATTAGGGAGGTGGCGCTGGCAGAGCCTGTAGAACAGATCGACGAGGGCTTAAAGAGAGGCAAACCCTAATCGAACCGAGGTTGACTCCTTGCTGGTGATAACGTTCCTCTCAGGCGCCGTAATAAGTACGGCGGTGTTTAGCACCGGGGCCCTATGATTTGTAGCATGTTAATCGTGCAGACAACGGACGAAGTAGACAAGAAACACGGCTACCCTCGGCCCGCTCATCGGCAAAAATGTCATACCCGGCACCACACTCTACAGTGATGAATGGGCTGCATATCAATGCATACCCAACGCTGCGGAGGCCAATGGAGCACCACTGAGCCTCGACTGGCACACCGTCAATCACAGCGTCAACTTGTATCAAAGGGACCAACACGCAACACATCGAAAGCGAGCGGCAGAAGGCGAAGCGCCTACTCGTTCCGAACGGCGCCAAAACGTCGCCGGCTCTGCTGCGCTCGCACCGTGCCTGGATCTGGTGGATGTGCGTCAACGGGGACTGGGGACCACAGTCTACAGTGACGAATGGGCTGCATATCAATGCATACCCAGTGTTGCGGAGGTCAATGGAGCACCACTGAACCTCTACTGGCACACCGTCAATCACAGCGTCAACTTGGATCAAAGGGACCAACATGCAACACATCGAAAGCGAGCGGCAGAAGGCGAAGCGCCGACTCGTTCCGAACGGCGCCCAAACGTCGCCGGTTCTGCTGCGCTCGCACCTTGCTGGATCTGGTGGATGTGCGTCAACCCCGGGACTGGGGATCACAGACGGCTTCCTTCGGCGAATGGACGCAATCGGCCGACGGTACCTCCTCCCACTAAGACGATCTCGTGGAGCGGCTTGACAGCCCCTGCTGTCGAATCCTCGTCCTTGTATATATATACAAATATGTATTTTTTTGTTTGGAAAACTGCTTTTTCCCGAGCCACTCCAATGACGAATCGCCAGAGTTAAGAAATTTCTTGCTGCTCCGACCGTGACCCTCTCTCCACCTGAGAAAATAACTGGATTGCACTGCAATCGAGGTATATATGCAGAAATATGCAGCTTTGATGACTGAAACCTTTGAAAGTACTTATTTCTGAAGCTGCAGCCCTTAAGATGCATCCCTACAGACAAGAAGCGTTGTGCAGGTGAACCGGCGAACCACGCAATTGCGTCAGGGACCGCGCACAGCGAAGAACAGCTCTCTGAGAGTTCTATGACCAGTGTCCGGACGGCGCGCAGTATACGATCTGGCTTGTTTGTGAATGTGCCGCCAGACTGCCTAAAGCCCTTGCACGAAGCCAAAATACTACGTTGCTACCAGACAAGTGGCTGAAGAAGTTAACTGTGCGTGGGATTCGTCAACGTGTGGCCAAGGCCGCTCCCGCCCCTCCTCGCTGTCGAAGGCCATAATACCCACCGACGAACTGGAGCCTGAAATGTAACCGCCACGCACCAAGGCCTACCTAGGCATTCGCAACCTTCGAATGGGCGTATGACGAGATGCACTTGCCTGATCGCAATCATGTGCTATCCCGCGAACGTTCATTGTGTAATTGGCAGTGGTGCGTTCCCCGGTGATTCAGAACAGTTCCAGCAGTCCTGTAAAAAGCTTTCAGACAGTCAAGTAAATGGACCATGAGTTGGACGCGGATGACTGAGTAGGCCTCTATGAATGCACGTCCCTCGCCATAAGCCTTTTAAATCTTTTCATCACGTCTACCCCATTCTTGACCCTCATAAATGAGGGTCAAGGGTTCAATGAGGATCAATGAGGGCGCTCGTGTCAGGCAGTGACACTAGCGCTCGTGTCGCTTGTGGCTGCTTCGCTCCTGGCTGTTTTCACCCAAAGGTCATCATGCCTGGTTACACAAAAATAAGCTGTGACGATTGGGAAAAAAAATCCTCCACGTTAGGGCATGCGGCTTCGGATCGGCATTTCTCGACTCTCTCGAAAACTGCACTGAGTGAGTCGTACAAGATAGCAATGTTGCAAAGATGCTGCAAGCTCATTTCTGCATGCATCAAAAGCGTGATGAAGCGGCTCCCATCAAATTTGAAGCTCCTCAGTGATTTGAAGCTTCTCGAGCATAATAATAGCGGAATTTTTATTATGCCTTTCGTCGCTTCATCTCAGACTTTGTGGAAGATAGCTGTTTCCTTATTAGAGTCTGAGTATTGTGTGCTGCAGACGACTATTCACAATACAGCAGAAAGATTGCCGGAAATCCAATGTTCCCCCTGCTTTCAGAGTTTGCTTTTTCCGTCCTTGAGCTGCTGCTTTCGAACGCAGCCGTCGAACGCGGGTTAGGCAGGTTTCGTTGACAAACTATGATTTGAGAAACCGCATGTCGAATGAGACACTGCAAACTCTCTTTCACGCTAAGCTTGGTCTGTCAGAGAGGGGAGACAAAGATTTTCAGCCAGATGAAGTTTCTGTCGCGTTTGAACTCTGCAGTTCTATATAGGTCATGTAGCAGTGGAAGTTGATTAAAATGTGTCGAACTCCATTCCCGTAAATCCCCAGTGTCAGAATTATCAAGTGGGACTCCAACCAATGTTTTTTGTTCTTTCTTTGTTTTAGTCAAGCAGCTTTGTATTACGTGAAAATTGTGATTCTTTAATTATACTTCTTGAACGTTGCCTATTAATACAATGACATGCTCCGTAAATATGTAAAAAAACGATGTTCGTCCACAGTGAAGATGTAAATGCAATTGCTCACCACAGGTCAGTGAGCAACGTCAAGAGGATAACTCGTCCGTTTTGAAACCTTACTCCTGCGACAATTTTTTCCCTTTAAACTATGAGCGTACGAGTAATTATGGCTTACGCGTTATATGCACCTACTTTACAATCATTTTGATTCATCATTGTTCGTCCCTTAGTAGTCATTACGTTGTACTTTGCTCACACCTATTTTCCAGCGGCGATGATAAACAAAAACTACGTTAGATGTACATAATAGGTGCTTGTGGTACTGTTTACGTCCATAGTTTATTATGTTTGCACATATCAAAGTGGTGGTTGGGCAAATAAGTTCTTGCCAGTTTGTAAAGGTATGTATAGTGTTCATGTTACTTCCTGTTCTGATGTATAGTGCTTCAATTTGTCAGACAAAAATGTTTACTTTGTACTTAACTGCATGACATCCGTGCGGGACAGATTTTGTGTTCCCTAGTGGAAACATTTTTTTTTCAAGTTGTCCTGCAAGTAAGGTGCACAGGCCCTCTCAGAATTTAGGCAACACACGCATTCGTTTCTGCATTCACAGTAACTTACGTACACGTTTTCACAGTGCACGAATTTTGCCATCGAATCCCTGTTTAAATATTGCGCAGTTCAACTCTTTTCGGTACTCACACCACGTGGATTATTGCCAGCGCAGTAATCAAGGTGGAAATTACAACCACAAAATTTAATTCGCCTCTTCTCGTATGGGCCAGCAGATCATTCTGTTTGTTGTGCTGATTGCACGCGGTGGAAGTAATATTGTGGTCGGAAATACGAGTGAGGACACACCATTTACCATTTATAACACACCTGCATAACATCATCAAGTGTTCTGGCTATGTTTTTGGCTACTTTTTGCTAACGAAAAATTGGGGTCTTTCTATTTTTGGGATGAATTTTCAGCTCATTTGGCAATTTTTTGTTGGGGCCATCTGGCAACCCTGATGTGGTTCGGCATGATTATTTCCGCGGAACGCCGATGCTTACGCCGACACCGACGCCGGATTTTCTGTAAAACGGGGTCCTTAACGCTTTCGCGTTTAAGAATGGCGACGCGATCATTAGATGACGGGCTGACTCTTGTGAATCATTTAGGAAGACTTCAGCTCCATCCAGTTTTAAAATACGGTTCTCACAATGCCACATATTGAGCAAAAACCATTTGCAAAAGTTTGTAGGTCGGCTGCCATGTTAAGTTGGTTCTTTTTATTTTTTTTTGTAAGTGGATTACATTTCTTGTTTTTTACTGTTTCTTACTGTTAATGTCTCTTACTGAACAGTGTAGAGAGAAGTAGTAAATTCTCGTTTTTTGTCCTGCGTTATACGAGGGTTGCAGTTTCTCCTACGTCCTCGGCGAACTAAGCAAGCCACCTTCTTTATATATAACCCTATTATCCGCTCTGTGGCAGCAGTCTCTTGAGTACCTTGGAAAAATTCCCGTCCTGCATTTTTGACACAAGTTAGCCAAGTAAGAAGTCTTTTGTCGCATAGTATACTGTAGACACACATTCTTGATATACTCCGATTAAATTAATTATGGGGTTTTACGTGCCAAAACCAGTTCTGATTATGAGGCACGCCGTAGTGGGGGACTCCGGAAATTTTGACCACCTGGGGTTCTTTAACGTGCACCTAAATCTAAGTACACGGGTGTTTTCGCATTTCGCCCCCATCTAAATGCGGCCGCCGTGGCCGGGATTCGATCCCGCGACCTCGTGCTCAGCAGCCCAACACCATAGCGATTATTAAGAACGTGCGCCATGGGTCGAGCCTGTGGTGTTCCAGGGGGCTTAAGCGGAAGTCTTCTGGGAACTCTGTCAGCATGAATGGGGCTGTGTGGAGAAAATAATAGCTTATGGAGCTGACTTTAAAGTCAGCTCCATAAGCCATAAATCACGGCCTTACTACCCTACCTTTACGTCGTCGACTTTGTTCGCGAGGAATCGCTTTGTGTAGAAACGATGAGAAGCATGGATCGCTGTAATGTGGAAACCCTCGAATTTTTTTTTTCTCGAGAGCGTCATTCCAGCCACAGCTTGCATTTGCAGCGCGTACTGAACCGATAACAGAGGGCACGTTTCTGTGCGTGATAATGCCGCGGTTGTGGCGTATAGGTGGAGTTAAAAGGCTAGAACAATTTCATGTTCTTGCAGGTGTGCGCACGTCATTTTGAGACGTTCATTAGGCGCAAGACTAAATCCGTCACCGCAGAAGCGGGCCTACAATAGAGACCAATCCCAGTACGTCACGTCTGTATCCTGACCCTGTGCCCTCTATATTCAGCGACTGTCCATCGTATTTCTCAAAACCAACCGACTCAAAGAGAAGGGAACATCCCATAGAACACATAGAGCGTCTGGAAGCTTCACAACTTGGGAAGACTATGCAAAATTCGATGGCGTTATCTGAGGAGGAGATACGAATACGAGGACACTATACGAATGTGTCTTTGAAGTGCTGCCCGTTTATCTATTTTGCAAGTTTGCACTGTCAGTTATCACCATTGCTATGGGTCGCATATTTCATCATTGCAAGGATGCTGCAATTTGACTGCGCACTTGAATTTTAATGTTCACTAAAGAAGCCTACATGGTTAACTTTAAAATCTAAAAGCGTAAAATATTAATGTTTGTCATGTAAAAAGCAAAGGGCATAGATAGTGCAAGACCACCGGGCAGCCTTTCAGTACAAGACAGTGCGAGGTGATTGAAACAGCAGCCTGGATGAAAAATGCAAAGCAATCTCATTTGCCCCTCTTGGCTGGTGCTCTGCCTTGTCATCATTTGAAAAAGCAAATGCAAGTCAAGTACCCAAATCTATTCAATATAACAAATTTTAATATGTTGACGAACTTTCAGTAGGCAGTAATTTATTTCAATTTTTTTGTAGGTTCAGCAGACTATGATTTGGTGAAAGTACAATGTTTAACGGTTATTGCTGAGCTGCTTTAAGGAATTTTGCAAATTTCACATGCTGCTCACAAAGTGCCAAACTGCGGCTGCTGACCTTGAGGCCTGTGTGAAATCGTGGCTCCGGCATACCCCTGAGCGCCTTGCGACGACGTTCCAGAAATCAGAGCATGGACGTCTTGATCAGTCAGCAGGTAATGGAATTCACATTGTGGCACCATGTAAAATCCTGAACAGTGCACAAAAATGTATTTTGTGCCTGTATTCCTAATGGTAAGTGTTCTAAGCAGTCGATCTGATGAAATCTGTGTTAAACTTGTGACCTATTTTTATACTCTTTGTATTATTATATTCTGCCAGCCACCTGTACAAACACTACCTGTACACTGCACAAACTGGCTTCGAAGAAAGGCCCCAAAGCTCCTTACTTGTTTTACTATCTTGGTTCCTGCTCTTGTGCAAGTGTTCTTTGTATTATATTCTGCCAGCCACCTGTACAAACACTACCTGTACACTGCACAAACTGGCTTCGAAGAAAGGCCCCAAAGCTCCTTACTTGTTTTACTATCTTGGTTCCTGCTCTTGTGCAAGTGTTTGTCCTTGTTTCCACTTTGCAGCTGACTAAAACCATGCTAACGATACGAGATGGTACTAATCACACGCCTATAAAAGTTCCATTTCGCAAGTAGATTCTGACAATGGGGCTCTTGCGTTGCCCAGGAGGCGCTGCAAAAATGGTGCTAAAAAGCGCCCTCAATCCGAAACTGGGTAGTACCAAGCTCGGTCGTCTGCTTCGGGAAGCACGTTTACAATACGGACCCGCCACTTTCGGTTGTGTTGTACCACGGCTTGCAGCGAATATCGGGCGCCGAAGATTTTTCCATGGGTGGCATGCTGCGTAAAGGCAAGAAATTATGCAACGCCGAATACGTGTACGCCGTTCAAGAAATAAGCGGTGAAGTTTTCGTGCGGTGTCAATCGCAAGTGAAGCGAGTCACGCACGTGCGAAGTTGAACTTCAGGTAAGGTTTGCACGCTGCTAGATTCAGGCATACAAACGCGAGGAAATGCTTTCTATAAATGAATTCACAGCAGCGATAAGCAGACATGTGTACGGAACTGCTCGAGCGCACGACGGTACGCGCCGCGACGGCAGCGGTCTTTCAGCATGCCGCGGTGTACGAACTGCTCCCGCGCACGATCGTACGCGCCGCGACGGCAGCGGTCTTTCGATATGCCGCGAAACGGCGGGTCCTCCTGCAATCTTTGTTGACTGCATGCCGCTAGACAAGTGGTTATGCCTGCGCTGTAGTAGCGGCCATCTGTCTAGCAATTGATAAATAAGCCCGCAGTTACGTACGTACGTGCCAATCGTGCTGCAGCGCGCGCTCGTGCACTGCTCGCTTGATGTAGCTTTTAATGACAGCGATCGAACATCGATGTGCTGTAATCAATACTACCTTGCTGTGCTGCCTCAACGTGCTGGCTTGAGGTCAAGGATGAGCACATTCAACTCTCTAACCTGTGCTGCTGGTAGTGGGGTAGTGAATTGTCACTGAATCAGCCCGACCATTTGTGGTCATTTGCATACACGTGGTCACTTCACCACTTCGCACCGGTCGAATTGTTAATTGTCGCTGTGGCCTGGTCTCGAATCGTGAATCACCAGCCATGCCTGCTGCTATGTCGGTCTTCCATTTCGCTTATCCAGCGCGACGAACTGCAGTTATCCAGCGCGCCCAACGCTCCGCAGCGTGAGGCCTTGAAGGAAAACGGTAGAATCAGATGTTGGGATTCAGGCTTTCTTGTTCATGGCAGCCCACGACGCAGCAGTAACGACGGAGACGCTTTTTCGAGGCTCAGCAAGGTCTCTCCGGATCGGCGTCGCCGATGTCTTCTGCTTCCAGCATTACGTCCCACGGCACACGGAGAGTCCGTTTTCGTAAAACTATAGGCTGCGGCCAGCTCGCAGCCTGGTCGCCATGGTCTGTGAGAAGTGACGAGCCTTTTTGCACTCGAAACAGGGCAGAAAAAAGTGCGAATCGACGCAAAACGCGGGCTAGAAACGTGCTTCGCCAAAGCCAGGGCTCAATACTATCCAAGCTGGTACTACCCAGATGACGTTTTTCGCCGCCACCAGGCGCCGCTACTATACCTCAATCTCCAGCGCAAGACGCACATGGTCTTTGTCACGGTATGTTTGATGTTCCAGATACTTACTGACTGAAACTGTCACCACTGCAGTGGGTCCAAGGCTTCCAGCTTCTGATTCCCTGGGTATTCTGTGGATATTTGATGGCAGCAGCTAGCACATGGCCCTGCACTGTTGGCACCCAGCTCAGCCAAAAATTCATGGTGGTATTTCTCAGCCGGTGTGGCACCTCCATACTTCACAGTATAGTACTTTTTCCTAAAAAATGTGAAGGGCGCTGTCACAATTGGTGTTTTGCAGATGGCCTCCACTTTAGGCATTTGAAGTTATGTGCGACATGGTGTTTCTTTTTATTTGATCAATATATTTTTGTAATGACAGCTGATCTCTAGGACATTGCAAGCCGAACTTTTGACTTAGGTCCACAGTGTAGTCTATCTGTGATAACCACTGCTCTTATGACCGGCAATGCGATGCACAGTTCATTTTACATAATTACGAAGTGCCTTGGAGACTTGTAGTCATACAAGAGGGGTGAAAATGTCTAGTCTACACCTACCTAACCTATGTTGTGCTCCTGACGTACAGGAACATGCCTATTGTGCCTAAAACTTGTGGGAACGCTGAAGTGAATAGTGGATAGGAGCCAGCTGTGGACGAGGAAGTTGACGGACGCGCCAGCAGTGGTGCGTGGAACGCGCTGGCAACAACAACAACGCGCTTGCTGCGGCTGGCCTTTCTTGGGCGTGGCCGGCCGGGACTGGAGCTGTTGCTGTGGACCCCGGCTGCGTTCCGGGACGGACGGAAGGCTGAAGGTACCCGTTCGTCGTGCGGAAGGCTGAAGGTACCCGTTCCATGGCTGCCTGCGGCTGGGCGTTCTTGGGCGCGGCCGGCTTGGAGCTGTGGCCGTGGACCGCGGGACCGAGCCGTTTTAGGGGCGAAGCACCTTAGG
>NW_023606565.1:0-15764 GCF_013339745.2 Dermacentor silvarum
CCGTTGCCTGTTTTATTGAAAATCGGAATAGCAGCCTGTAGAGGAGCTATTTACAGCTTCGATGTGTGTGTCAGTCACTTAAATACAATGATGCAGGGCCTGAAAAAAATTGTGGGAAGCATACCCGTGGTATTGCAGGTGATAGTGCCAGCTAGTCCACATTTTAAGGCGAGACCCTTAGTTGGATATGTTTCAAGGTGAGCGCTTGAGGTACAGAAAGTACCGAGACCTAATGAAGGCCAGAAGCGAGCAAACTCATGTCCAGTAGCCGTGTATAATAGATTATAATGATTAGCAAAGTAAGTTCATGACTCATTAATGATTGGATTAAGGTGTTTAAGGTTGATTAAGGTGGGTAAAGCTTAAATAAGGAGGGCTAGTGTCGATTAAGGAGTATTAAGCTGGATTACGATGGATCAAGATGTAATAAGGAGGATTAGGGTGGATTAACGTCGATTAACATGCATGAAGGAGGATTAAGATGGATTAAGGTAGATTAAAGTGTATTAAAGAGGATTAGAGTAGATTAAGGTCGAATAAGGTGCGTGAAGGTGGATTAGTGTGAATTGAGGTGAATTACAGTAGATTTTACAAGAATCGCATTCGCGTTCTTAGGCGATAACTGAGGACACCTGGTAATCTTTTTCAGTTCTTGAATTTTGCTTTAACTGGGCTGCCATGTACGCGTGAGTGGGTGACGATTATCAATTGGTTTTCTCACGGATACAGGCAATATGCAGGAGGCGATCGCGCACCCTTGCTGTTGAGGTCTAGGCGGAGGCCGGGAATCTTCGATTTAATAGCGAATGCGTTACAATCACTTTTTCTTCGATTTTCTTCTGTGGGTAAACATTTTCCATGCATGTACACGAGCCGATGTCATTGTATCAATGCGCTTTGATTACGAAGGTTGAGCAATAAATAATGATAATGGTTATGATGTAGCAATGCAGGTAATATTATGTAGGCAATGATGTTAGCACTGCAGCGTATTAGCCACTTGTACTTGTTATAAACTACGTTTTATTCATCCTGCTTGAGTGATTAACTCTTCGATAAATGTCCTAGCTACATTTCACTGAAGACCAATTTGAGCCGCGCATGATAAAGAACTTGGAAAAAAAAGCTGAAGCCCAACGCAGTTCCACCAATTTTCACCCACCGACCTGTCGTGAAGCACAGGAAGCCCCCTCGACAGCGGCATGCTGTCAAGGAGCTGCTTGCTCCTTGTCCCGCCTCTAATAATTTCAGCAATAATGATCTCGGTCGCTTAACGACAACGACGTAGCCAACGACACTATGATCATTTATGCAGAGCATACTTGCCCGCAAATCTACAATGCGTCGGCAATAGGGGCCCCCGCTAATCAAAATCACAATTTTTGACTATCCTACTACATAATTTAATGGTATGTCGGTGTGAACTACCGAATACCGTATCCAGAGGCGTTTCTTTGGCCTAAAAATATAGAATGCCTTCTCCCATAGGTACACCGAGTATTTTTTAAGCTTCATTGACACTAACGCCTAAACAATAATATATAAATACCTTTCCTCAGATTGTGTTATTGTGGGCGATGAGTGGTTACCGGCACCGCTTCATCGCACTGCAATTGCGCAACCATCCTATTCAATGCAGAAACCACAGCGCAAAAGCTCCTTTGACATTGAGACAAATACATGGATGGACGATGCACTCGCCAGTAATTCATTATAAGAAGGCACGCTGAATATAATACCTGCGGTTCCCACGCACGCACATGCAAGAAAAACTGCCAAACACAGAGCGATTTGCCACAAGGAATACTAGATCCGATGCACAAAGTAAAGCAGCGTATCATGTGGCAGAAAAACTAACTGGAGTGTAGAACTCGCCTCAAAGCTCCTTTTACATCAGTGTGTCATTCATACGGCTTTAAGATGAAACCAACCTCCTCATAAACGTTGCCTTCAGCATTCTCCATGCTGTTATCACATTTTTTCAAAATTTTCTACGCCACTGGGGCGCGCAACTGGGCCAAAATCATGTGCCTCCGTCGAATTCTGCGGCCCGTCCGCGGGAGCCCAGGCGCAATAGCGTGCCGTGCGCAGCGCAGCCGGCGGGCGAGGAGAATCGAGGAGGAAAGCGCTGCGGGGAGGAGAGTGTCGCTACTTTCTAATTATCAAGGGGTTTTAGTCCGTGACAGCCGCAGGCGCCTCTGGCGGCGGCTCGGCAGGTTTCGACCATCCACGCCCCGGCAACTGTGCAGGCGCAGCTTGGCGTTGACGTCCCCGGGGAGATGAATATTGGAGCCGCCGCGACGGCGGCAGCTCTCTCGTTGACTCTGTGGGGAATACATGTAAACCCGAAGAAGCCGCTCATCTTGAAGCGCTTCGCGCGGCCAAGCGAGAATCTGCGCCTCGGCGGCGAGCTAATTCGGAATACCGTGCCTAGGAGCACTTAGCATTTCCTAGCAAAACTTAGTCAAACCTAGCTTGGTCGATCACCAGCTACGCTGTTTACTGCAGCCTTGCACCACTACTGCAAGCTGTCGCCGTTTTTTTTTTTTTACAACTCTTTATCGCGCATGAACTGTGCTCACTGAAGTATTGTTAAATGGAACTCCGGGCGTATAAGCACTCAGTTAGGGAGCGCTTAAATTCCTTTGAAAACGTCGATGCCTACTGTATACTCGCATAACTCAGTGTGAGGCGCTGCAGTATTTTGGGGGATGTAACTTGTTGCCCGTTTCGCATAACAGGCAAACAAATGTGTCCGCATAATAATATCATAACGTCCTCCATCGGTCATGGACAATATATACAGGGCTACCACTACAGGTAGTCTCATTTCGTTCCAGGAAGCGCCGGCGAGTGCAACAGGCAGCCGTCGGACGGCAACGCTGACGTACACCGACGTTAGATCTTCGCAGAGTTTCCGCTTACCCCTTCTTGTGTGCGCACCATACAACACTTCAAATCGCTATGGCCTGAATTGATATACAAAAGCACTTTCTTTCGTCCTATTTTCTTATCGTTTACTGCAGGTCGAACAGTAGTGGGTGCAAGAAATCGTATGCTGAGATAGGCCTACCGTTCGCTGAAAGCAATCGACACAGCCTCAAACTCAATTTGAACGGCTGGCATGGGCTGACAATCGTTAATTTTAACCTCGGAAGCACGTTTCAACACGTCTGTGCAATGTTCTCTCCCAGCTGGTAATTTCACGGAGATTGGCAGCTCGTTTCGTCTGCCCCTGTGTAGCCACGACGGCACTGCTGCACACGACAGATCTTCTGAACTGTTCTTCAAGCTTCTGAGGACCAGTCAAGCTTCTTTGCGCACGCTAAAAGGCAGAAAGAATGCCTAAAGCCGCTACTAAAATCAAACAAACACACCGGCCAGCTGCCGCGCCGCTTGCGCAATGCCCCGTCAACATATGCCTCTGTGTTTGGATTTTCGATATTCAATATCGAAATCAATATCAATATCGGCTTTTGGATATTAGTAATCAAAATTGTTTATATTTGGCCACCTCTAAAAAAGTGTTTGGAGTAGGAAAATAGCAAATAAAAACCGCCGTATTCACTTTAGAAATTCAAATGATCTGTTGTTAAGGCACGAAACCTCAATGTGAGGCTTCTGTAGATTTCTACTTGCACAGCTTGTATAAATCACAGCATTTGCATGATTTCGCTTAGTGCAGGCCACAGGTACGAGTTTTGTGGAGATGAATTGCAACCATCACAACTACACTACTAGTTACTTGGGCAAATGGTTTAAGGATATAAGTAGAAAAGCTTTGAGCTACATTCACATCACTGAAGGAGTTACTGGGTATGCTAGCTATACGTAATAACTTCACATCGGTACAATGAAGATAGGTTTAGGTATATTTTCAGCATTTGTTCATTTTGAAGCTGCCTAATGATACGCGTAGTACCCCCCCCCCCCAAAAAAAAAGCGTATTTTCCATGCAGTTAGGTCTTTGGCACTGGAATAGAAGTCTCATAGTTGCCTTGACACAACAGCATCACGCTGACTCCAAGTATCTCCTTAATCAGTTATGTGATTACCTACGCCCATTATGTTAATCAATACGCCTAAAGAGAATAGTGCTTAAGGAGGTGGAAGGCTAGGAAATTTTGACACCTCCGAAACTCTCGTTGCGGTGATATACTGTTTGTCACAATATATACATTGCATCTGATGCGTATGTCGGAATATGCATATAATATTCTTATATTGTTATATGGCTACAATATGTATAACGCAAGCGCAAAATAAATGAATATTTAAATATGGCCACCGCTGTCTGCGAAATATCCCTCCCAAAGATAAGTCCTGGGATGGCCCTGCAAGAGAAATCCTTGCGCATACAGTCAACCGTTACCAGCTTAATGCAGCTTGTTTGCACGTCATTTTAGCGATTAGTAGCACAGTAAAAATTTGTTCGGTATATTCCGGAGCGTGCATGACGACTTAATGAACATAATATTGCTATGAGTTCTCACGATTTCGCAATGCGTTATTACTGTTACGGCGTTATTTTGTTTTTACTCTTAAGCAGCGTCACATAAAAGTTATCTATCATGCTGGCATATTCATAATAATTTTTGTCACCAATAATCATTGCCAGTCGAGCCGTGTGATTGTAAAATACTGACAGGGAGTACGTCCATTGGGCGTATCCCAGCTGAATGACAGCTTTCCGCTGTGCCTTAACTTTACTCTCCTGCTGCAGGCAACATTTCGTGGATGTTCTTGTCGTCGTCTCCTACCTGGCCGACCCAGACATAAGCGTGATAAATTGCAGTGTGCTGCCGCCGACTGTCCTTTCGGCAAATTATCTTGTAAATAGCAGCAGCGCTCGTTACCCAGTCACCTTGGTAAGTAGCGTTACCGGGTCTCATATTTGCATAATAATCAAATTAGCTTCATCGAAAAACACATTTGGATAGTAGTAAATAAATTGGCAGAAAAAGTCTAAGTTATACAAGAAAAGCGCCACACGTGCTTTCGCCATCTTACAAATGTATATTATCTCATCGCATCTGTGTCCATGTAATGTCGATGCTTATGTAACGAGAGAAAGTTGATTTAATTGGTAGGGATTCATGGTAGGAAAAGATAGGCCAGGTGCGTGTTAAATATTGACGGTTGGAGCCGCCTCTCCTGAACTTGCGTAGTTAACGTTGACAGGTGGCGCTGCCATTCCTAAGCCTGCGCTGAGAAGATTTCTTTCCTACCTTCCGTTCCGTCACTGTGCGGGCTTTCAGTTCACAGCCAGCGTTTATGTTGTCTGTTTCCCTCCGCTTGTCCCCGTGCCTGCAGGCCCACATTTTTCAAAGATGGATTGTTGATGCGACATCTGCTGGCTCCAATAAAATGGTGCACTGTGCTACAAAAAAAAAAAGTGGTCTAACGGGAACGCTTGGTCTTCGCACGTGTAAGTGGCATTGGGAAGCTGCAACGCTTTCGCCTCCCGCTAAGCATAGTGGACATACAATTATTCGCTAAGGTTACAAGCGATTGCGGTATAGTCAAGCTTCAATCATATACTAGCCATGTGCGCTATCTACCCAAGTGGTGGATACCGCCGCAGTTGCATCTGTAGTTCCAAAACAAACAAGCACAAGGTAGGGAGCGGATGAGTGCGGATACCGCTCAGAAATCGTCCACCACACTGTGTCGCTGAATTAAGGTTTAGAGTCTGCTCCAACTTACACTTATTTCGTTCACACTTCGGCACAAAAGCGAAAAGCTCTTAAGTGGCATCACAATGTTTCGGACATTGCGACTAATTCTCGTTATAATTGTTATATTGTCGTTATAACTATATTGTAGATAATCCTAATACATGTCAAATTGAGGCGCTTCTAGCAAGGTACAAATCACCTGTTTACTTTTTCCCGTCATATAGCGAAAGCCCGAGAAACATAAAACATGCCGGCTGACTGCGCGCTCTTGCGCACTGATTATGATCATCATCAAACAGGCGGGAGGGGGGGGGGGGTGGAAGCAAGTCATTTTTCCCAAGATCAGAGTTCAGGCCAACACATTTCTGGGATCTTGATGCACAATAATCGCCACCACTGCGTCCAGTGACAGACGGACAGGGGCGCTTTCCCAATTAGACTACATGATGGCGCTGCTATACCGTGCACACTAAAATCCCTATATAAGAAAAGTAGCGCCATCAACTCTTTCCTCCGCCGTCTCCTCTCCTAAAGCGCTTGTTTTTTTTTCTTTACTTTTTACTTGCGAAAGCAAGTCGACGGTGCCTCACCTAGAAAGTCCACGTTGAAGCTTTCAGGCCGGGCGCGCGCCACCATCGCCGCTGGCTGCTTGGGCTGCGCAGAGGACTTTCAACATGGCTCTGAGGCGGAAAAAACAAAATTAGAGTGTACTAGACAATGGTCGAGTGGGCCGAACGGCGTTCTGCCACTGAGGCGCCGCGTGTGGAAAAATAGTGCGAGGGCGCTGCGAGCGAACTGGATTGGGGCGGAGACGCGCTCCGTGGGATATTCAACGTACTTTCGCTGCGGGCGCCGAGGCCGATTGTGCATAGTACGCTCTTAAAATAGCGCTTTATTGCAACTGCTAATTTATGTTTACACCATTTTGCCAAACATGTATATTTGAGGCATAGATTATAGAACGCGACGTCTTCAATTTTGCTGTCCTTGTCAAGCGCATCGTCTGCTAGCGAGCGCGCGTTCGCTACGCGGACGCTGGCGGACGCCCAGTTTTTCTCGCAGAACCTCTGTGCAGTACATTTTTAAAATGCGAATGCATTTCTTAGTCGGGGCATGTCAGGCGTCTGTCGGTGTCCGCGCGCCGGCAGGTGTTATCTCTCCGCTCTCACTCCCTCTCCCATAGCAACAGCTGCGGGCGCGCGCGCTTATCCTCGCCCCTAGCAACCGGAGCAGTGGTGCGGGCGGAGTAGCGGAGAGTGAGTGGAGAGGCGGAGCGCGCTCTGGCATGTGAGGGCGCTCGCATCGCGGGAACTCGGGAACTCAAAGACCCTTTGACTGTACACTTTAGCGACCACAAGGCTGTAATTATGGCCGTCCGGTACAATGACAACACAAACAGGTGCTGATGAATGTGTAAATAAATGGTTACGGTACAAATCCTCGTCTCGTCATTAATTTACGCCATTATAATTACTACGCCGTGTACTCTCGGCGCAAGAAATGCATTCGCACTTCCTCACGATTCCCTTCGGGGAGGTGGGGGCAATTTTTTTAATGGTTTATTTGCTTTGCTACGCCCATGACTCTTCACGGCCGGTGCCAAATGTAGTTTAGCCAGGTTTAGCTGTTTGTATGTAGTTTTGAATGTAGTTTAGCTGTTTTTACCACTGTCTTGTGAAAGTAAATGGTATCTCCGCACCATGAAAGCTACGTAAGAAAATGTTATTATTGATATCGTGTCATTTTACACGCGCTTCTTGTTGGTGGATATTGACCAGGGACAATGATCGAAGAAAACAATATTAGAGTGAAATAAACCAGGTTTATTAACTCCGTGGCGTGAAGAATGACCAATGCATTTCTAGGTAATTAAATCAAAGGGTACATAGACATATATATTTACGATATATATATGCAAGGGAAAACTAACACATATTCTAAATGCAATAATTGAAAAAGTGAGAACTCCCGGCCGGAATAAGCGCACGTGTTTGCGGTAACAAACACACTTATTAGTGAATACTGGAAATAAAACTCTCAGTCACAGCAATAATATTCATAGCAGGCAAAACCATCTTTTATATATATATATATATATATATATATATATATATATATATATATGTGTGTGTGTGTGTGTGTGTGTGTGTGTGTGTGTGTGTGTGCAAGTGTCATTGATATACTCTACGATGCCGAATAGTCATTTCCGTTCGAATGTAAAGCATAACAGCACTGTGGCAGTCTCAAATGTGAGTTAACGATACAACTGAGCACTGTTCCGAATGATTGTGCTGCCGGAGAGTTTCGGCTGTTGCGCCGAGGCGCAGTTCCTGAGGGAATTAACGCACGGCCGGGTGTTAAGTCCTACTTAACAAGTTCCTAGCTGGCATTCAATATAAACGCCCCGTTTCGGGGCAGCCTGTAAATCTGCTAACTTGATTTAGACAAGAACTTTTGACAGCCTCACCATGTTTGCAACCCATTGAAACTGGGTGCCCCATGTGGTACGTACACTTATCTTCTTCAATGAACGCAACAGATCTGCACATATCTCTGCGTGTATGTGAGACATGCCGTTCCTTTAATTGTTTCATTATGGTCGTTATGATAGTGCACCGCATAACTGAACGCAGCCGTTTATAATATATAAGCTGCAGAGTTGAGCGGTCATACATTTGAGAACGGCATTACATTTATGTATGAAATATAGGATAAGCGTAACACGTTTTTCTTGGAAATCAATCTCGAGAATAATTTATGTTGTTTACACCCCCAGAAATAAGCCGAAGAACGCAGCCACCTGCTTTTTTTCTTTTTCTTTCTTTAATATAAGCAAATTCTTCGGTTTTACGTGGCAAAACCACGATATGATTATGAGGCACCCGGTTTAGTTTTTGCCACCTGGGGTTCTTTAACGCGCACCTAAATAAAAGTACACGAGCCTTTTTGCATTTCGTTCCCATCGAATTCCGCGACCTGGATTGAACCCGCGAGCTCCAGTTTAGCAGCGCAACGCCGTATTCACTATATAGGCACTAATTAGGCTACCGCGCAGGCTTTCTTTCTATTTTTTTTTCTTTTATTGCGATAGCAATTATATGGACACTCAAAAGCAGATTTCTGCCGTCGGCGTCGCCGTCGCCGTCGCCGTCGCCGTCGCCGTCGCCGTCGCCGTGAGGTTCCGTATGACGTCAATGGAGATGAAATCGTGGCCGCGCGCCGCCGAACGCTGTATGTGCGAGTGAAAGGGCGCGAGGGACGCGCTCTTTCTCGGGGAGTGAACGCACGGCGGAGAACAAACGCGCGTTCTGCGCCGTGCTTCCTTAAGGGCTGCAGAAGTAGGCGTCTCTTTCCTCCTTTACAATCACCATATATGTAGAGCAAACGCGCCTTCTTGCAAATGCGCGAGAGGCCGTGGGGGAGGGGGGGAAGGGGGAGGGAAGGGAGGCGACGTTTAGCTGCGGCACCAAGTGCCTATTTATATCAGAGGCTCCGGCAACAGTCACCAACGCCGCACGCATTTTGAGCGAACGCGGGCAAAACGCCGATGGCGTCGACAACAGTTCTGCGCGTTGCCGGTGCTGCTGCATGTCCAAGTTTATACAGCTGATAAAGCTAATATCACTACTCCGTATAGCTCTCTACAAATTTGCTATCGCAATTGATGCTTCACCTTTCAGGTGAAACTGCGACAACTTTTTTTGAAGTATCGACTGGAAAAAAAATTCCACGTACGGCATACGGCCAAAGATTAGCATATAGAATGGCTCACTAAAACCGTTTTCAGCGCTGGAGGTCCGACTGCAATAAAGAACCCCGTACCAGTTACTCCGCATTCTGTTACGCGAGAAAGGCGGAAACTTGAATGGAATGTTGCACTGCAGTTTACTGTTCTTTTTTTTTTATCTATACCAATGCTTCCCGTAAATCTAAGTACAAGGCGCGGGATGGGGCAGATATGCTTTACTTGTTTGAAGCGGCAAGCAGGAAGGTTACGTATGTTGCTTCATCTACGTTTCGCAAGACCTACTGATAGAAAACTATATGCGCAACAATACACACGAGAGATACATGCTGCTTGAAGAACGACAAACATATTTTGCTCCAAAGGGAACAGTACAATAGCATAGTAGAATGAAAGCCGACACTGCGGCCGCTAAGCACGCGCAATCACCGAGCGGCATTAGAAAACAATAAAAAATAAATGAATAAGAGACAGAAAAGGAACTTATTTTTAAGGCATAAATACATGTCATATGAAAATATGAAGTCCGTTTGATCGGTCTGAACGCAAATAACAGCGCGAGAAGTAGTAAGAATGACCCTGCCGAGCAGTATTGCCAGCAGTTTCCAACGGCGCGACCTTGATGCGGCCCAATCCACGTCGACCGCAGCGCCGCCCCAGTATTTTTCCACGTCGGGCGCCTCACTGCAAAGCATGCGCAGCCCCAGCCGCTCGTCCCACTCGACGATATTCTAGTACACTCTAAACAAAATATAAAGAAGTGAAAGCGCGCGCGCGCTATCGTCCAATTGGAGATACAGGAGAGAGAGAAGCAGCGTTGATCAAAAGATGGCGGTACTCTTCATATATAGGGATTTTAGTGCGCACGGGTCCACAACTCGCTTGGTATTTGTCATATTTCACGGACTTTCTCATTTGCTGCGAAATGTTCACTCGCGAACTGTGCAATAATGGAAACATTTCGTCTTTACCCCTGTCACTATACTCTAAAACCTCCTAATTGACATCCTTAAAATGAGATTAACAATTACATTTAGCAATTTACTTTTACTTACTGATTTATTGCCAGTGAACAAAATTTCCTGGTGGTTTCTTCAGTGTGAAAAATATATATTTGTTCTTATTTGCGCAGAATAATCTGTGTTTTATAAAACTCACTGCATGATAGCTAGGGGACTCTATAGGTATATCGCTCATTACTATCATTTGGTTCTGCATAGCTGGAACTTTTGTTGGTGCAAACGATTTCGAAATTTCACTTGCAGGCAGCTGCTTTCAAGCAGCAGTTGCAACATGCTTTTATCTAGTGTTGCGGTCCTTCCGCACAATTTACATTACTGTCCGCGAATGGAATTTCATAATCACGTGCCACGGCGAAAATTTTGCTAGTCAGATAAACAAGAAAACAGAGAGGGGTCCGATCATTTCTAGTCACAACCATATGAAGCTAACAGGTAATTTGGCCACAAAAAGCATACAAAAATTGCTTGTCGCCTGAATTGAAATGTAGAAATGATCAGGCCAAAGGAGATAATGGTGTCCGAAATAACAACTTGCCACCGACAGGAGGCGCACCTACGCCATCCGCATTGCGCACGCGAGACTTCGCCATCGAGCTCCGGGTGTTCCAGCGTCCACATTCTTGGGTGTCTGGCTAAGAGAACACCAGTGGTCGAAATGTGATGTGCCGCATTCTCCAGCATGGCAATGAGTTGCGCTGGGTTAACGTTCCCGGGATTAAATTTCGCACACATACACAAATACCCGAGAACGTAGGCAAGGGAACAACCATCGCCGTCGCTCAATGTGAAAGCATCGCACGCGTATTTGGTAGTATGTGGGTTCGGCTACGTCCGGCAGCAAGTTGTTTTCTCGTCCAATTTCATTTCCTCTTAGCTTAACATTTCTGCGTTTCAAATAAAATGAAGAACGTTTTCCTAAAGCTTTTCCTTGACTTCATGACCTCTTCAATTTATTGCGAAATACTAATTATCGTTCCTTCACTTTTTCTTCTGCCTAATACGATTTATATTAGATTCACACCTGTCGTACTGCTAATTTTTCACTGAAATTATTCTTTCAATGAAACAACGCTAGAATTTTAGGCTACATTATAGCGTATTTCTTTTAGTGTTTTAGTTTTATTATCAATATTAATTGGTCACAGATCATTTCATTTGTGACAGTCAATCAGCTGCATCATTACTTCTCTGAGGTTGTAGCTTTGACAGGTATAACACAAATATTACATTAAAATAGAGCATATCGAGCTTCGTCAAGGGTCCGAGCAACGCCTAGCTCGCGTAAATACCCGGATCGGTGGATCGTGAACACTGCACGATTCTTGAACTATCATCATCATCACCAACGTATTTTTATGCCCACTACAGGACGATGACTTCGCCCTGCGATGCCCAATCAGCCATGTCTGCAAATTTTCTAATTTTACCACCCCACCTAATTTCCTGCCGTCATCGACTGCCGCTTCCCTTCTCTTGGTACTGATTCTGTAACTCTAATGGTCGACCAGTTATCTACCCTACGCAGTACATGACCTGCCCGACTATATTTTTTTCTTTTAAAGTCAACTAGAATTTCGGCTATCCACATTTGCTCTTTAATCCACGCAGCTCTCTTTCTGTCTCTTAACGTTACGCCTAAGATTGTTTGTTCCATCGCTCTCTGCGTGGTCCTTAACTTGTTGTTAACCTCCTATAGAAACACACCTGTATATATATATATATATATATATATATATATATTGTAGCGAAGAATAAGAACGCCATAGCAGGTCACGCTCTCCAGCCCTTTCTAGTCGGTCGATCCATCCTGCGCTTTCCTCGAGAAACGCCGCTCGTGCTGAAAGCTCGGTCCTTCAAACAGCGGACGGCCCAAACAGCTGGTGTCTAATAAACGTCTTTACAAGTGTGGAGAGTGCTTCTGCCTACAGCATAAATCCTGGAGCTTCGATCCCGTACCCTACGGTCAACCATGCCCGAAAGAGGCATACCAGCAAGTGCCACCTACCACATCCCAGCAAGCGCCTCCTCAGTCTGTCATGTGCTCTGGTGTGCCTCGCCACAGGGACCCTGCCATCTTCAGCGGCACGGACGAAACCGATGTGAAGGACTGGCTGACAACGTATGAGAGGGTAAGAGCTCACAACAAATGGGACGACCCCGAAAAGCTCAGCAATGTGATCTTCTATCTCGTGGGTGTAGCCAGTCTCTGGTACAGCAACCATGAGACCGATTTTGCGACGTGGTCCTTGTTCAAGACTTCTTTGGTGGCGGTGTTTGGTCGCCCTGCGGTGCGCAAGCTGCGAGCAGAATCGCGTTTGCGTGAACGTGCATAGCAGCCGGGTGAATCATTTACCAGCTAGCTACATTGAAGATGTTCTGGACTTGTGCAAAAGAGTCAACGCGACGATGTCGGAATCTGACAAAATACGAAATGTCATGAAAGGAATCGAAGACGACGCGTTCAACATGCTACTTGCGAAAAATCCCGTCCGTGTCAGACATCATTACTCTCTGCCAAAGCTATGAGGAGCTACGAAGGCAGCGTTCGTTGACACGTCGCCCTTCATCGCGTAACGAACACATTGCTGGTTTGGCCACCATCTCCGGCCAGTCCGCACTGCTTACAGAAATGAAAGCGTTCGTTCGGGAGGAAGTTGCACGCCAGCTCTCCTTGCTGACCTTCGCTCAGCCGCCCCATGCACAAGAGCCCGCAACGAATGTTATGCCCACGCTCCGTCGCGTGATCGAGCAGGAAATCGCCGAGGTCTTGCAAGACCAGCATCAACATCTTCCTGCCGCCGCTCCACTAAGCTGCGCTGATGTTGTCGCGAAGCCCCAACAGCTCCCGACGGCTGCATCACTCAGCTACGCTAAAGGCGTCGAAAGTGCTCAACCACTCTCTCCGAGTGTGCCTCTCGGTTATGCCAACGTTGCAGCTAGGCCCCGACCGCAGCCCGCCATGCCGTCATACCAGGAGCCGCCCTGTACTACACGACCTCTTACATGGATGGGACCAACCCCAGCGAACCGGTGGCGTACTTCCAACCACCGGCCGATATGCTTTGCGTGCGGCTATGCGGGTTACATCGCTCGCTGGCTTTTCATTTTTTTACTGTATTGTCGGCACCCGTCACACACCATCGACACAATTCTACCGTACCGGCCGGATGCATCTGAATCTGCGCCCATTTCTGACACTGCAAGACATGTTGAGGAGGGCCGCGATCTCGCACGGGTCTTTACATCCATTGACCAAGAGCTGCAGAAGAGCACACGCGGTGACACGACTTCTGCACCCATCTTCCTTCCTGGCGCGCTTGTGGGGCTCTCGATTCCTTCCGCTACACCTGGTCTCTCATCCAAACTAGTGCCCAAGTACGAAGGCCCCTACCGTATTGCAGAACGCACATCTCCCGTCAACTACGTGATCGAACCAGTTCTGCTGCCTTGCGCCGTCGTGGACGCGACACTGTCAACGTCGAGCGCCTCAAGACCTACTATGACCCTGTCATAGTGACCAGCTGTTAGGTCGCCCGACGGCCCCCTCTTCGTTCCCGGGGTGACTGTAGCGAAGAATGCGAACGCCATAGCGGGTCACGCTCTCCAGCCTTTTCTAGTGTGTCGATCCCTCCCGCGCTTTCCTCGAGAAACGCCGCTCGTGCTGAGAGCTCGGACGGCCCAAACGGCTCGGGTCTACTAAACGCCTTTACAATATATATATATATATATATATATATATATATAGGAAAATCAGAAGCACAACTTCGCGGTTATCTTAGGTTTATTATTTACCCAACAGTTTCGGTCGGTGCACCGACCTTTTTAGTAACTGGATTTTTCAATGGGCCAAGCGTATTTAGGAAAATCAGCAGCACAACTTCGCAGTTATCTTAGGTTTATTATTTACCCAACAGTTTCGGTCGGTGGACCGACGGAAACTGTTGGGTAAATAATAAACCTAAGATAACTGCGAAGTTGTACTTCTGATTTTCCTAAATACGCTTGGCCCATTGAAAAATTCAGTTACTACTATATATATATATATATATATCAGTCTGCCTGAGCATTCATTTGATAAAATACGTGTCACTCTTCTCCAGTCAGGCTTCCGCTCTTCTCGTGAACGGGAACAAAGAGTCATATTTTATCCACAAATTTAGAACAATCACGCACGGCATAAATGAACACATGGGAAACCTCTCGTTTCTTGTCCATAAGTTAAATTAGCTAAAATCAGAACTTAATCCCCGCATGGGCAAGCCGAACACGTGTGTGATGTCGAAAGAATGCCCACTACCGCAGTGGGGCAGCGGACCGAACCACCCACATTATTGTGCCTTGCTCTTTTAATTTCATGCTTATTTTGCCACGCTGTTACTATTATATTTGCAGGTTATTTCTTCTTGTTTCGTGTTTCTCGTGTTTTGCCCTTGCTTTTCAATTTCAACTTCATGCTGATTTCGCCAGGCTGTTACTGTCATATTTGCAGGCTGCTTCTTCGTATTTCGTGTTTTTCGTGTTTTGCCCTTGCTTTTCAATTTCATGCTGATTTCGCCACGCTGTTACTACATTTGCAGGTTATTTCTTCTTCTTTCGTGTTTCTCGTCTTTCGCCCTTTACTTTGTCTGGCACGACCAGGTCTTGGTGTCTTTCCTTTAACTCTCTTTCCTTTAACTCTCCCTCTTTTTTTTTTCATGCTCAACTTAACATGACAGGCGTGTCTGCCAATTGTGCATGTGTAAGACGCTTACCAGCGACCTTGCCCTAAGCTTCGTCTGGCACGACCAGGTCTTGGTGTCTTTCCTTTAACTCTCTCTCTCTCTCTCTCCTTTTTTAACATGACAGGCGTGTACATCAATTGTGCATGTGAAACACGCTTAACAGCGACCTTGCCCTTTGCTTTGTCAGGCAGGACCAGGTCTTGGTGTCTTACCTTTAACTCTCCCTCCCTCCCTCCCTTTTTTTTGCATGTTCAACTTAACTTGACAGGCGTGTCCGTCAATTGTGCATGTGAAACACGCTTAACAGCGACCTTGCCCTCTGCTTTGTCTGGCACGACCAGGTCTTGGGGTCTTTCCTTTAACTCTCCATTCTTTTTTTTTTTGCATGTTCAACTTTGTCATATATCTCTCTATCTCTCCTTTCTCACCTTTTTTTGACGCCTTCTTTCTCTGCCTGAAGATATAAAAAGACTGTTGCAAGATTTTCCTGTATCCCTTGAAAAAGGTCGGTCCACCGACCGAAACTGTTGGGAAAATATTAAACCTAAGATAACCGCGAAGTTGTGCTTCTGACTTTCCTAAATACGCTTGGCCCATT